>NW_014569568.1:373278-384521 GCF_001313835.1 Polistes canadensis | reverse complement strand
TTTTAATTGAAAATAAAAAGATACCGTTCAGTTGTAATTAGTGTTGCCATTAACTCGGTTTTCTTTTTTGAAAAAGTGACTTATGCCACTTTCAAAATAAACGGCTCATATATGGCAAAACACACGTAAAGTTTTCGTGACGAATCAACTGGTGTTCATTTTATTTGTTTTTAAGTATATCTCTTTCTTTCTTTCTTTCTTTTATTGCGTGACTCGTTAAATCCTTTAAATCTTATTATTCAATCTCATCTCTCTACCCATACTCATATTTTTCGCGATAAAACTTTAATCGCGTATTCATAGTCCCGTGTAACAAATAAACAAGTTATTAATACACGTTTTACTTGAATTTTAATACAAATTGTATCGTAGATTGTTATCTGAAAATGTTTATATCAACGTCCAATTGTAAATTATTATCGTATCGAGAATATGGGGTTTTAGAATTTGCACCTCGGGCTCATAAATTATGCGAGTTTGCTTATATACATCGGCTATAACATTAACCGCGAGTCATATCTCGTTTGATGTTCTTCACGATGCTTGCAAACCGGATTGATTGACCATTGAAAAAGGTTCGCTAGACCGTGAAACTATCGATGTGACCTTCTTACCATTCACGGTTGCTGTCTCGTGTTTTTTTTTTTTTTTTTTTTTTTTTTTTTTTTCAAAACTCGTCCTTTGCACACATTTAACTCGACAAATATATCTTTTTAACTTCGTTCCTTTATTTTTATTTTTCTAATTTCTTTTTTTTTGTTTATAATTTTTTTATCGTATCGTTTCCTCCCAATCCATTTTCTTTCTCTTATGAAACACGATCAATATATTATAATCATAGTTAAATTAATATTACGATATTACGTTAACTTGTTAAACATAATCACGATTTTTTGTTTAAATCGTGATCAATTCAATTACGACCCTTTTTCGAAAACAATCAATCGATAGACGACGATGACGATGACGATGACGTATAGAAAACATACGTTCGAGACGAAGCTTAAAATATTCTTTTATTTAACAATTAGGTGAATATAATTTTAGCAAAATCAAATGAATAATATTGTTTTCGTTAATCAAACGACAAGACGATTGTATAATAACACGATCGTTTGATAGAACGATGACCAATAAATTAGTTATATTCAAGTTGAAGTTGAAACAAATGTTCAGATAAGATAATGATTATCAAGATTTGAGTGAAAATGATGAGGACAAATAATAAAGATAATGATGAGGATTGCGTGATCATTGGTGATCCTTCGATCTAAGGAAGGACATGGCTAAGGGCATGATGATGAAGGATCAAGGCGAATGTCCTTTATACTGGGTCTATGATTCCGGTGGACATCTGAAATATCTTCTACGTGCTGCCGCGCTTTATTTAACGATAGTTGCAGCCTTGTGGTGCGTCCCCGCCTGCCTTTACGATCGGTGAGGACAATTATTGTCGAATGATCATCTTCCGATCTTAATCGAGGTTTTTCTGTGTTTTTTTTTTTCTTTTTTTAATTCTTATTTTTCTTTCCTAGTTTCTGTCATTTTATTTAGGAAATTTCAGTTTCGATAATTGGAGGGTGGGGGAGAGATATTTTGTTTGTTTTAACACGTTGAACGCCATGCGAATTCTTAAGGAAATAGAAATAACCTAAACGAAAAGTTCGGTGTCAGTTATCGGTGACTGACTCTGGCAGTCAACGTGTTAATTATCAATTATATCGAACGACGATATAATATCGAAACAGGAGAAATATAAGTCGTCTATTCGCAGAATTTCGGAGACCGGGCAAGCAGTGGTTTTGACATTAGTGGACACAGCAGCGGCAGAATTGCAGAGCCTAGCTGAGCCAAAAATCGAATTGGATTCCCATTCGTCCGTGAAAAATTCGAGTACGAAAGGTGGTAGGAGATATTCCGAGGATATACACGATGCTAAATCAACATCTACGCAGATACCTAGTCCTCCGATTATTAAGGAAGAAAGTATCGAGGAAGATAACGACACGAATAATGTGTTGTTGAACGAGGATGAAGTTTTAGGATTACATGGGACAACAACCAATGGAAAAATTCATGAAAAAACTCCTGACATCGTGGTGGTGGTCAGAGCTGAACAACAAAAAATTACGACCGATGGTGTCGATGTTATTAGAACGGAAGTTAGATCCGAGGAGGAGGAAGAAGTCGAACAGGTGTTACCGGATGAATTGGGAAAAGTCGAGGATGAAGATTTTGGTACTGCATCCGAATTGAACGATACCGCAGCGAGAGTTAGATTGATAAGCGGTGGCAACAGGGACGACGTGGCTTCTGCTGTAATAATCGATGGTCTCGTTGCTTCTGGGCCATCCGATTCCCACGAGGATATACCATCTTTCAGCGAATGGGCTCAGAAACGATTAGAGGAAGCTGAAAAGAAGAAGAGTGAGTATCGAATATTTTGAAACCCATTTATAATTGGATTCGACGTAGATTATTAATTGACGTGTGTTTTTAATTTGATCATTTATTTAATTAGACAAAATTTGATCTTCTTTTTAAATATTCGATTGTTCTCATTGGTATTATACACTTGCAGCACATCCAAACGCCTCTGTGCAAAATCCAGGAGGACCAGGTCGAGGTATGGGCGGTATGAAGGTACGCTCGAAGAATTATGCTTCTCCTGATTGTGGTGCCAAGATCGTTGCCGTTAATCCAGAAGCTCAGCACGCTAAAAGTGTATTGGCTGCTACCAGAGACGAATACATGTTGAATACTTGTACATCGCGGGTCTGGTTCGTGGTTGAACTATGCGAGGCCATTCAAGCTAAGAAAATCGAGTTGGCTAACTTCGAACTGTTCAGTTCATCGCCAAAGGAATTTTCCGTTTACGTGAGCGATCGTTTTCCAACACGAGATTGGAGCCCGGTTGGTCATTTTACTGCGAAAGACGAGAGAGATATTCAAAGCTTTGCATTGCATCCTCAACTCTTTGGGCAATTCATCAAAGTGGAACTTCAATCCCACTACGGTTCTGAACATTTCTGTCCGATTTCTCTATTTCGTGCTTACGGTACCAGCGAATTCGAGGTATTAGAAACGGAAACGGAGAATCAGTTGTCAAGGGAATCGAATTCGGAGGCAGAAGATGACGAGGATAATGACGAAGAAGAGGTTCTCGATGCCGACGGTGTACCATCGAATCTTTTCGGCAGCGCTAGGGATGCCGTTCTCAGTATAGTTAAAAAAGCTGCTGAAGTATTGGTTAAATCCAGCGACTTAATTGATAACAATATAACGAAGATACAACAGAACATCGATACTGGGACAATATTAAAAAATTCTTACAACAGTTGCACCACCCCCAGATACACTATTCTCTGTGCTAAATGTTCCGATCAAAAGTTTGCCAAAGTGTTTCAATTGGTCGGTTGTAGGGATCGACAATTGGATGATCTTTTGAAGAATAATCTGGTTAATGAAACTCTCAGAGAACATGGATTATGCACCGATCATGGCATAGACTTTTCTACGATCAATCAAACGAAAAAAGAATATTTAAGTGAATCCAAAAGTAAGGCCAAAAATCTTCAAGCAACTTTTTTCTCTTCCGTCTTCAATCCCGAATACATAGTTGCGCTTTGCAACGTATTGGCAACTAAAGAACGTAAAGTTGTGATGAACACCAGCTACGAGATACACGGTAGCGAATCGGAGAACATAACGCAAAAAGATCCTATGTTGAAAATAGAATCCACTGAGAAGACCAATGATCTTCCTGTCATACCCTCTTCATCTCAAATAATTACTTCATCGATAACATCTTCTTCGAAGGATTCCAGACAACGTCAAGAATCCTCGAGCGAAGAATTGGAGACAACGACTACGACATTGACTGGAAGTTTAACCAATGGCGAGAATTTGGCTTCTCAGATAAAACCAATGAAAACTTTAAGCAAGGAAGACTTAGGGGAAAAGGAATCGTCCTTGTCTAGTTCAGAAATTAGAAAAGAAATGGTGGAAGAAACTTTGCAAGGTGAAATGATTACAACTGCACCGCTTGTTACAAGTTCACCAACACCTACATTGAAAATTATCGAAGATTCATCGGTCTATAGAGCTACTGAAACGATTACTCAAACTGTACCCAGTGTTCCAATGTCTAATTATGCTGGCCAAGAAATCAATAGTAATCTTCCTTCGTCTATTATTGAATCCGGTGAATCTGTTATTCAAAGTAAAACTGAAAAGACTGAGAGAGGTGGTGAAAACGTTGGAACGAAAAAATTGGAACAAGTTGAAATTGATGTCAAAGGAAAAGGAGAATCTGGTGAACAAGAAGGGAAATTGTCTTCTCAAGATCATCTTAATTTCGACTCGTTACTTTCGGATTTAAAAGATTTGGAAAACGATGCAATTAATTTACATAATGGACCAGTTGCTGCATCTAACACGCAACCAACTGCGAGTACGACGCCCCAACAAAAGGAGTCTGTTTTCCTTAGGTTATCCAACAGAATCAAGGTGAGTTTGTTTAATTAACCGATATTTAATTAGCAAAATTTTCAATATATACATATATATTCAGAAAAAAACTTGATTTTCCTTTAAATCTGCGTATTCTCTCTAAGTATCATACTATCTTCCATTTGATCCGATAGGAATTTAATTAAAATATAAATCTATACAGGTAAGCGCCTGTTCTATTTACAAAAAAAAAAAAAAAGTACAATATTTTGTATTCACTCATTATAATTTTATTCAACAGACACTTGAAAGGAACATGTCTCTGAGCGGTCAATATTTAGAAGAATTGAGCCGACGTTACAAGAAACAAGTTGAAGAAATGCAACGTTCATTGGAACGTGCTGTAACGGCAATGAGCGAGGAGTCGAGAAAATCTGATGAACGTGATTCGAAGAGACTCGAGGAAATTGCCATGTTACGAGAAGAGATAGTAATACTTACTAATTTGGTCGAAAATATTGTACACGATCAAAACAGTTGGCATGGAAGATTTTCTGCTATCGGTCAACACGCTCTTGTCATTTGCGTAGAAATATTTTTAGTAATTATTATTCTTTCTTATTGTCGAAGAGCCAACGATTACGAGGAAGAAGACGAAGAACAGCAGACAATATCTAAGAAAAATACTGATGGACGTAGACAAAGTGCTGTACATTTGTCGAGTTCTTCAACTCTTAACAAAAAGATCAAAAAACGACGACCAAGCGAGATCGCATCCAATATATCAACAACCTATCGCAATCTCATGATCGAAGATCACTGCCACGAAACCAAAAAGGAACGTAAAAAGAAACGTAAAAAGGAAGCAAATGCTGCTAAGTTAATTGCTGATATTAAAGAGAAACGACAAACGATTAAATATAAAAGTACTTCGAGTCTCGTACCACCAATTAATACGTTAATTTCGACGAAAAGAGCTTCGTCCAGTGATCCACCAAAAATCGAAGATATACAACAACACGATAGTCATCAGCATAGCCAAACCAAAGACCCGCCGGAATACACGATAGATATCGCGAGCAAGTTTAATAACGAAGACAAAATCATTAGTAATACTAAAGTATCGGAAACAACAATACGTGAAAGAAATATTAAGTTTGGTCGTATGGAAGTTGGTGGTGGTGGTGGTGGTAGTAGTGCAGGTGCAGGTGCAGGTGCAGGTGTAACAGATTATATCGAGACACGTTTGTTTTCAATTAATCCTGATAGATTATCTATCATACCGGTTTCTACCTCACAGACTACTGATTTTTCCAAAAATGGCTCTTCCAAGTACAGTGGGATATTGAAAGAAGGAAGATTAAGTTCTCCGTCGTTTATGAAGACAGCTTTAGGAGCTAGAAAAAAGAGAAACTCGATTAACAATACTGGTCAATCTCAACAACAACAACAACAGAATAGTAAAGAAGACAAGTGGGAAACTAATTCAGGTAATTCGTCGAGCGACAGATCGTCGTCTCATAAAGAATCACCTGTCACGTCTAGAACTTTTTTGGTTAATCTTGGTAACGTAAATGGTAGTGCTGCGAACGGTTTATTGGATGAAAGTGACGAGTCGAGAAGTAATAGCGTTACGCCAACTTCGTGGAAAAAAGAGAAGAAAAGTAGCGGTCTTAAGAAGATGGTGAGAAAGATTTTTTGATTGAAGTAGACTTTTTCCAAAATGTGTGCGTGTATATTATGTATGTGCGTATGTGATACCACGGAAGACTCGATAATTGATAGAGAAAAATAATTCATTGTCGAAATTCAATAACTCGTCTCTCTTATATATATATATATGATAAGAAAAAAAAAAGAAGAAACATTCAAATTTTATTCTATTTTTTGTTTTATATATCTAACAGTAAAATTAAATTATTATGGTTTGAACCACTGGGTCCTATGGACTCTATCGTCGCTGTTTATTTGTTTTTTTTTTTTTTATACGTCAATTTGTAATTATAAATATATCGATTTAAATACAAATGTTTTATTCAGCGATTATTAGTTAAAGCAATTATTAGGAATATATTTGTCGTTTGTTATCAATGTTTTATCGATATATATATATATATACATATATATTTATCGTTTCTTTCTTTTTTCTTGTTAACATTTTCAGACTCGCCGAAATACCTACTGATACAATTCCAAATACTTTATTCAAAGACGGAAACGATAATGAATAATTAAATACAATAATAAATATCCAAAAATATAACACAGAAGAAATATATTAATCGATATATACGTCGAAGCATGTTTTATGAATCTCGAAAATGTGAGTATTTTTTGGTCGCAAGATCTTTATCAGATCAGATTTTTTTTGTTTTGTTTTTTCTTTTTAATGCAGTACCCAATTAGTATTGTTAAATAGAAAATAGAGAGAAGGACTATCGTTTTATATTTTACATATATAAATATTAGCATTTGCAAGAACCTTTCTTATGTTATATATAAATATATATAAATATATATATATATATATATATGTATATATATATATCTATATATATATATATATAGATCTTATACCCAATGTCAAAAATGTATAACACTGTTGTTTACTTGGCAAATTTTCAAATGGCAGGCTAGATCGTTAGAAATATAGTTCCAATTATTATTTTGTTTATTTTGTAATTTTTGCTATATAAATTTTCGTAGATGTAATGATATACCGTTATCGCACTGATCTCTCTCTCTCTCTCTCTCTCTCTCACACACACACACACACACTCTCTTTCTCTTTTTGTCCTTGCTTCTAAAAATTATTAGTGTAATTAAATAAGAGAATTAAAATAGAGAGATGAGAGGAGAAAAATATGAAATGAATAAGAGAATGGGATATGCATGAAAGGCCTTAGTTGGGTTTAGTGTTGAACAATTAAAAGATCGAAATACTTGTCATTAAACAAATAAAACATAATATTATAGTAAAGAAAAGTTATGTTTGAAAAGAAAAATAAATGAAATGAAAAAGGAGAAGAGAGTTGAGAAGATAAGATAAAAGGAAATTCTGGTGATCTTTAATATAGATACTTAGATTAACACGTAGATAGATAATTAAATAAAGAATATAATTGTTGACCAAACAAATAATAATGAACCTTTGTAAAAAGGTTATTAAAATAAATTATCGAGGGAGAGACACACATTTATACACCGAGAGACGATTGACGATTTTTATTCTAATTAAATGTTTAACGAATAATTAAAACTAAGAAGAATGTGTGCGAGAGATTTCAAATGATGATGATGATGATGATGATGATGATGATGATGATGATGATGATGATGATAATAAGTGTGATCAATTTAGGGATGTTAATATTATCGACAGATATATTATTATAATCGTAATATCAATTTTTTCAATTATAATCAAAAACAAAAAACGATATTTTTTCGTTTCAAACGCAGTGAGATGGGTGATCTCTATAATCGTATTTAATTTAAATATATTTATAAAGTGCGTTTATACGTACACATGCATTCTTCGTTACGTCAAATTTTCATTCTCGATTTTTTATTCCTTTTTTTTTTTTTGTTTTTTTTTTTTTTTTTCATTTACAGTAGAAATCAACAACAATATTTCCATGATTTCTTCTTTGAAATATCCTCGTCGTTATTGAAACTTCTAAGTCACACGGTTGTGCGTGAAAAATCATTGATTGCTTTGCGATAGATTAGAACAAACTTTTCTCAAAACTTTTTCAATCGGTGACAACCGAGAAAATATTTTCCCCTGTCTATACTATTTGCTATTTCAATGTAGTAAATTTATAGTGTATATAGTATTGCCAAACTAGTTTTCAATTAATTGTTTTTCGATTTTCCGAAGTCGAGAAATTCTTGAGTTCCGTTATAATTTCTGCAACGTTTCAAATTTAATTTTGCCACCTCGTATATGAGGTTTTTAGGCAGATTTTTAGTAGCCCTGTCCAACGATAAATCGTTAGAACAAACAATAGCGTTTAATTGAATAGAATGAACAATTATATTTTGTAGTTATTTTACAATCGAACTCTCTAGCATTTTGCTGATTTTTATTTGTCTTGCTTTTCGTATTTTTATTTTTTATTTTGTTTTTTTACGAAGATACTCATCGACGTCTTCCAGCAATGATGTCAACAACAAAAATAATTCATCTACCATTATTATTAACCATTAGTTAAACGAAAATAATTCTTAGATGCTATCGAAAAAGAAGAAAATGTTTAAAACACATTTGTGCATGAACATTGAACAAATTTATTTGATCATCCTTTATTGTTAACAATCTATCGCAAAGATATATCCTCGGGACACGCATACACACGCGAAGAAACAATGTGCCAGCATTTCGTATTTGCTTATAAAACCCACACTGAAGAGAAACACAAAATAAATAAAAATAAAAAATATTAATAATTAAAAAATAAGATATATAAAAGATAAATAAATAAACGAGCTGTGATAAAACACTCCTTTTAAACTTGCGAAGAATGATAGTGATCGAAGAAGCGTAATTTCCAAATGGAATTTAAAATAAATTACACGGAGAGAAAGAGAGAGAGAGAGAGAGAGAGAGAGAGAGAGAGAGAGAAAGAGAGAAAGAAAGAAAGAAAGAAAGAAAGAATGTTCGGAATGACTTAAACTCTGATTGAGACGTGTCCTATTACTTAATGTGCATTTAAAGATTTAATAGTAATGAATGAAACAGAAAAATAACAAGAAAAAAAAAGAATACGTGCTATATACTCGAACGATTATCAATTATAGGATTTCATTCGAGTATATATATATATAAATATTCAATAGATATATAGATAAACATTTTAATACACTTGAGTCAGATATTATATAAATGATACATATATGAGTTTAAACGTTTAGTGTTAAAATATAATAAAAGAAACATACATCCATCATTAATATCTCATAATCATACAATATAGTATATTCATTACAATTACTTATTAATTATTATCATAGTTCATTTTCATTGTTACGCGTTTTGTTAGTTATTATTTACATATATTATACAATATATAGTATTTTATATATATTGTGTAGTATATGTATATGTGTATTCATTGTACGTGATAAGAATACGGAAGCTCGACTTTCAATTATTTATTTTTTAGTGAGAATATAAAACCATTATTTATACTTTACATATACTTTATCTAGAAATTTATTTAATTGATTATCATTACACAATAGTAATATTAATAATAATAATAATAATAAATAAAAATAGTAATAATTATAATATTGTTCTATCGTAATGACTGTACTTAAATTGTATGAAAGAAAAACACAATAATCGTACAGATTGATAATATCTTATCATTTTATTTACAAAATATTTATTATAAAGAAATTTAGTTGATATAATTCGTTTATTAATTATCGTTTATTATATTAAGTTATCTTTTTGAAAAATATTTTACAATTAAACGTATATATGTAGACAAAAAAAAAAAAGATTGTTATTTAATATATTTGACACAAATTGTTTTGCTGAATTTTTATCAATGATGATGATGATGCTGATATAATTAAAAGGATCCTTATTAAAAATAAATTGCTATCGAATCGGATTATTATTAAAAAATAAAAAAAGAAAAGGAAGAAAGAAAAAAAAACAAAAGTTTTGTCGATTTTAGTGATGTTAAATATATTATGAATATAACAATAAAGTATTCAAGTAACTCTCGAATATATAATCCTTACGCTTAAATGTATTTAAAATATCTGCTTATATTTAGAGTTACGTGTATTATATTCATTAAAAAAAAAAAAAAAAACAAAAAACAAAAAAAAAACGAAAAAATACAAGTATAATGAAACTCGCGTTGTTATTAAGACTATTGAAATTTAAGAAACGTCGAGCTATGTCATTTCGAGATTTGAGATAAATATTTTTGCCTAGTCTGTAATATCTAATGCGTGTGATCATTATAATTTTTCTTTTATTTCTTTTTTATGTTATTCCTATGATTTTTTGTTTTTTTTGGGGGGGGGGGTTTTAGTATCTTAGCAGATTGTTCAAATTATTCGAAGCCTAAGCGCAAATAGATATGATGATAATGAAGATGATAATGATGGTCAAAATGATATAGTATGCTTCGAATATTTTTTCCAGATCATGTGTAAATATAAGAAAAAAAAAAGAAATATCTTAATGATTCTACATACGATCATATTCAAAAAAAGCCCGTTTTTGTGCACGTGATATTCGGAGGATCATCGAAGAACACATTTTGTTTATTATTTATTTATCCTCTGGTCATTGGAAATGATTAACAAATTAAAACGTGTAAAAAGAAAAGCAGCTATAATGTATGCGATCAAAATGTGATATGCACAAAAACGAGCTTAATTAAAAACATCAATAATTTAATTTTAAGCGATACCATTTCAAATAAGCCTGATATGTATAATGTTATGGCAAATTCGAGAGCCGAAATAATAGTGCCGCAATGTTTAAATTAGTTACAATCGTAAAATAAATGAGAAAAACGTTTACTTTTAGATTTAAACCGACTGCTGCTTATTCTCACCAATTTGTGAATGTTAATTAAAAATAAATTATTATTATATATATATATATATATATATGTTCATCGTGGAATAAACGAAAGATTGTTGATTGTTGTAAATGAAAACAACGTAATATACTATGTGAAAAAGTGCTGGTAAAGTGGAAAGACAAAAAATATAAAATAAAATAGCGGAGATTACACATAATTCATATTACAAGA
>NW_014569568.1:353642-373190 GCF_001313835.1 Polistes canadensis | reverse complement strand
TGAAATAATTATCATATAGAAATGACAAGATGAAGAAGACTATAAAAAAGAGGACAGGAAAGAAGTAAAATATATCTACATGTATAATCTTTTTTTCCCAATTTATTCTACGTTTTTTCTTTTCTTTTTTTTATTTTAATTATTTATATTTAACTTTTAGGGAGAACGATTTTTATTTCTTATCGTGATATATTGTATGTGTATGTACGTGTATATAAATTACAACCATAAAGATATGCCTGTGTGTGAAGTTTCGATAATGCGAAAGAATAAAGTTGCCAAAAGAGTCGATGTGTATATCGTACGAAAAAAGAAAAAAATAACAAACATGTGTTTTTTCTTCACACTTTTTCTCATTTTTACCAAAAAAAATATATATTGAATAAATCATTATTAAGAAGAAAAAAAAAAAGGAAAAAAAATATATAATTATAAGAATATATTATAATTATTTCGTCGCGAATTATTATTCATTGCGTACAAATGGCGGATAAGGATGTCGTTTTAAATTTCGCGCGCATCGTAAAAGACAACTTGTTGAATTCAATCGCTTTACACACGCACACATTTTGTGACATTTATTCCATTTAAATTAACATAAAATTCTAATTTTTTAATTATATTGAAAACAAAACATTTTCAAAATTTAATTAATTAATGTTATATCATAAATAAATATTAACACAGTGTGTTGTGATTATAAAATAGTGTGTATATTAAAACGTGATGCAGATGTAAGGTTATGTATGATGGTATTTAATTTTTATTATTGACAGACAGTTTTAATGCAACATGGAAGAAGATAGTAAGTATTTTCTCTGTTCTAATGATAATATCAATATCAAAAATGTATTAGTTTAATAAATATTTTCTCAATTATTCAAAATCAGGACTTATAAAAAGAAAACAACGTCTCAAACGTGATGGAAATTTGCAACAGTTGGCTGAAATTATTAAAGAACTTGGAGATTTGTATTATCAAACTGGAAAATTCGAAGATGCTTTAAAAGAATATCATCAACAATTAGAAGTTTGTGAAATTTTAAATGATGAATTAAATACTGCGGTTGCACATAGAATGATCGGTGAAACTTATACCAGTCTTGGTAATTATGAAGACGCGCTGATACATCTCAACGAATACCTTGGTTTGTGCATTACATACAAAGAATTAAAATTAATTAGTTATTTGATAAGATTACGACTATTTAATTTAATTTATATGTTAGAACAGAGGGTGCCAAAAAGGTGAAGAATTTGTTGGAAGAACAGCGTGCATTTGCTACGTTAGGAAGAACATATTTTTGTTTCGCTGATACGCTATCTGAAGAATCAGATAAAAAAAAAAATGTTTTAGTCGATGCTAAAAAGGCGTATACGAGGAGTATTTGTCTTTGTAATGAGTAAGAAATGTTTCATACATTTTTAATCTTTAACCCCTTGCGCTATGATTTAATGTGTCGAGCTTTTTGTCATATTCTTTGCTATTTTTTGGGCTGTAAAGCGTATCACAATTCTCACATGTTACAGTATAAGGGGTTAATATATAATTTTATTCTTATACTCTATTTAATGATACCTACTGTGTGTGTGAATATGTGAGTTTATGTGTATCTATTTACAGATTAGAAAATTCAAATATTAAATTAGAAGAAATGATGACAATGCGTACACGATTACTCTTGAATCTAGGCTTGGTACTTGAAGCTCAGGAAGAACCTGAACAAGCAATCGATCTTATAGAAAAGGCAGCCACATTATGTAAAAAACATAAATTAGATGAAGACTTACATAGAATAAATATTGCTCTAGCTACTATTTATGAAAATCAAGGAAAAACTGAATTAGCATTGCAACATCTTGATGCTGCTGCGGATGTAAATAATATATCGTTAAAAGCCGTAGCACGTCTTACCAAAACAGAGTTATTATTAAAGAATGGAAAATGGACTGATGCACGTAAAATATTAGTCTCTTTATTTTTAACTAAGGGATTACCAGAAAATATAAACGAACAAGTTGAGAAATATTTAAGGATTGGTAAGCTTACAAATATTTGTTAAATTTAATTGTAAATGTAAGCAATCTGTTTTAATAGAAATATTATTTGATTTTGGCTCAGTGGTAACAATATGCAGAAACGAAGAAAATTTAATAATCGAAGATGATATATCCGTTAAACTAAAGTTGTATGAAACATTAGGAGATGCCGCAGTAGTCGTAAATTCTTTCGAAAAAGCGATCGATTATTATCGAGAGATGTTAAAATGTGCTGAAGATAGTGGAAGCGAAAAAATAGGTGCTGCTTTAACAAGCTTGGCGCAAACTTTGCGCGATGTTGATCGTTACGATGAAGCATTGCAATATGCTGTTAAAGAACTCGAACTATGTAACGATCCACGTGAAATTTGTAGATCCGCTCTCTTTTTAGCCGACTTACAAATAGCCACTAAATCATCTGATGGTGAAATTAAAAAATCTTTCCATTTAGCATTGTCCACGGTGGAACAGTCTAAAGATAATAAACTTCAAATATCCGTTCTAAAAAACTTTTTACTTTATTTGGAGAAAATCGAAGATAAAGATACTAAGGAAATGATCCAAGAAAAATTGAATAGTTTGACGAATCATCTTATAGATGAAGAAAGCGAAAGCGAAAGTGAAATAGAAAGTGTAAATATCGGTGGAGATATTTGTTTGGAAGATTTATCGGATGTGGAAAATGAAATAAAATCTAAAGAAAATATTGGAACAACAAAACGACGCTTTAAGAGAGGTCTCGCAGTGAGGAGAAATGAGAAAGGAGAAACGCAACTTCACGTTGCATGTATTAAAGGCAATACAGCAAACGTGGAAAAATTTTTAGCAGCAGGACATCCAACTAACGTAAGAGATCACTGCGGTTGGACTCCTCTTCACGAAGCTGCTAATCACGATTATATAGAAATAGCTGAATTGTTACTTAAAAATGGAGCGAAAGTTAATGATCCAGGTGGATCGTTGTGCGGGGGTATTACGCCTCTTCACGATGCAGCATCATGCGGCAATTTAGCTATGATGAATTTGTTGATGAAATACGGCGCAAATGTTATTCTTAGAACCAAAGAAGGAGATACGGTGTTAGACTGTTTAGAAAGTTGGAAAAATCGAGCAGGTGACTTATCGCAAAGCGAACTAATAGAATACGAGAATATGTATAAAAAGTTACTACCGCTGGTTCCGGTGAACATAAAAGATTCGAAAAAACAATCTCCTATAACTAAAACCGATTATAAAAAATTAATAAGTCTTGAAACAGAGAACGAGGAAGTAGAACCTATGAAAATATCTGCTGGAGAGGATTATAAAAGAACGATAGCTAGTTTAAAACACAGAGGTAGTTTGATAAGACCGATCACAAATTCCAACGATAGGGGTAAAATATCAAATCCTCTTGTAGATACCAAAGAAGATTTAGTTGACGATTGGTTAGAAGATGACATGGACATCAGCTCCAAAAAGAAATTTCTAAATGATAGTTCCAATGCAACTAATAAGAGAAAATCAAGTAGTTTCAATGTAGATGACGAGACAAGTAGTATATACGTAAAACGACCAAGAATTGATTCAGATGAGGAGGAAGAAGAAAATGATAATATTGAGTTAATAGAAAGTGATAATAGCAATGCAAGTAAAATAACTAGCCCTCCTAACTCTCCTAAACAATTTAGAAGAAAGAAAAATAAACAAATGTCTCTATTTTCGACCGGTTTTACTAAAAATTCAGTATCTCGTACTCCTTCACCTATTTGTTCTATTATTTTGGATAACACGTCTCAACAAAGTAACAATGCAATAACAACGAATCTACAGATTTCTATAAAAAATAAAGTTTTTGATTTAAAATTAATTATACTCGATCAAGATAAGAGCGAAATATTAGAAAACATTTTAGAGGATACGAAGAAAAAATTCAATGATGAAACCGGATGTATAGTGGAACTTGTTTTAAAGACAATGGATGGAGGTACAGTTTCTTCGGAAAATGTTATCCATATTATAAAAGAAAGTAAAAATATAAAATATTTGAAATGTGATATCATCAAAATAGAAATACCATCCATCGTGGAGAGGTATAAAACAATTTGCAGAACTATTCAATTAGGTAATACTACAAAATTAGTTTTATTGTTACCCAATAATTGCAAAATTCTAACAAAAAATATTTGATACTTTTAGTGCCAGAAGAGATAACTATAAAATGTCTTAAATCGTGCGACAACACTTCTGTTTTTCGTCTTAAATCAGACGAAACAAAAGAAATGGAACTCGAACCTTTGCTCAAAGCTTTGGAGTATCAGAAAAATTTACAAGTACTCTATTTATCCGGAGGAGTATTTCTCAACAGTGGAAAAATTTTATCCAATTGCCTATTAAATTTATCGCTTTTGCAAGAATTATATTTGCAACGATGCGACATCGATTATAATTGTTTATTAAAGATGGAAAAATTACCGGTGCAACTGAGAGTATTGGATTTCAGTTATAATCCACTGGGGCCTAATTCCGAAGAAACACTTCATAATCTGATTGTACCATTAAAAAACTTACAAACGTTAAATTTACGACATTGCGAGTTAGATAATTTTAAATTTTCCATCGAAAGTAATAATCTCGTTAATTTGGATTTATCATGGAACTTTTTAAACGGAGACAGTGATTGCCATTTTTTACAAAGACAATTAGTTAATTTAAATTTGTCCAATACATTGCATCCAACTCGAAATTCATTTATCACAGATGTTATTAAGAATTCCAAAATTTCTTTCATGACTTTAGAATCGCTTGAACTATCTTGTTGTGACATTATTGACGACGATGTTAAAACTATACTTCTACATGCACCAAATCTTACTAAAATAATATTTAATGGTAATTCAAAAATTTCCTCGGTATCGGTAAATATGTTGTTGAATCGTAGGCCTACGTTAACACATATAGATGTAAGTGGATGCAAAACTATTACGGAACCACCTGATCCAAATATAACTATAAAGAATCCTGAAATCTGTACTTTAATTGTTAACATGATATCCGATATATGCCAGTCTTGGTTAATTTTGTGGGAAGGAAGAGGCGTTGTACATAAATTACCGCATAATCTTACTATTTTTAACCCGACGTAGTTAGAATATTAAGAATGGTAAATAAAGTTTGTAAGTGGCTTATAAATTTAACTAGGCATATGTATATTATTATTATTATTAAGTTATAATTAATATTTATATTTTTTACATTAAAATTGATGTGTTTTAAATAAAATGTAAAAAGATTGTTTTCCGTTTTACAATTTAACTCATTTACATATGAATGGTTACCTATGGTCATGCAATTTTAATGGAAATGTATAAAGCTTGTTTCCTATTTTACAATGTAATTCATCAACATATACGTAGTTATCTTCGGTATTATTAACATAAAATTGTTCAAAATTAGATTTGATCGAAGGTAGAACTTTATTCAGGCAATCTTCTTTATCTCCTATCCACCAAAAGATGCTTATATGATTTGAAGGATCCTTTAAAAGAAAGAAAATCATTAAAATATAATGATGTCAATATCATAACAGCAAATCTGATATATGTAATTAACAATATTAATCCTTACCTCATAATAAGGTGGTAACTGATATTCGGCCAACATATTATTGATAAGATTAATGATAAAATTTAACATAGTATTGGAACAACTTATTGCAAGAAATGTACGAGTTTTTTCTTCGTTGCAATATACTTTAATATCCGTAAACTCGATATAAAATCTTACTAATACCGAACATAATTCTTTCAAGCTTTTAACAAATGATTCGATCCAGTGATATTTAAGTACCAATGTTCGAGTAAGACTAAGATGAAATTGGTCTAATAATATGTTGCTGTCTTTTGGCAACAAAGTTTCTATCGATTTTATCCAAGAAAGCATAGCATCAGTCGCTGTATCTGGAATCAATATTAAAACGTTTTAATATTATTTATATCTTCTGATACTTGCACTATGTAAACTTTCATGTTTTTATTTAATTTTTCAACATTTCATTTTACATTCTACATTAAGGATGGCAAATAAGATTTAATCTACGTACCAAAATAATGTAAAATTTATTGTGATCTTTTTCATTCAGTCTCATCGACATTGTATTTATGATAGCATTGAATGACCCGTCCCTTGAAATGAAATTTGATTGAACATGGAGTTTTGCATATGTGCAACGAGTATCATCAACAATTGCTCCCGTGTCAAGGTCAGCACATGTCCCACTTATTTGCCATCCCTGTTTTACATTTCAAAATTTTTCTACAAAAATGTATCAATTACAATTAATGTAAATCAACGTTGACCAATTGCCACGTTCGTGTTTAAAACTTCGAATCCTTCCATTATGTTCTGACGGATTATCAATTTTTTCTTCATGATGAGGAACACCTTTCCACGACAAAATACTTTCAGGTACGGATAAACTATAAAGAAAAAAATATTACATCTTGTTTATTTAAGTTTTTAAATAATCCAAATTCTAACCAATAAATATCCAATTACGTTTCACCAGTTTTTCTCAATGTTTTTTTTTCTTCTTCTTCTTCTTCATCTTCATCTGAAGAATCAGACAAATAATTGTCATTAATTGCACTCAAACTATTCGACATGTTTATCGTATTTTGTTTTCAATTAAACTGTTGTATTAAATATAAGACAATTTGTTTGGTAAATACAAAAGCAACGTCAGCCATTTTTATTGATGAGGTATGACAATTGAATTACTGTTTACAGATAACCTTGAAAAATTGTCAAATATTTAAATATAAATTTTCTTTTTTATAATAATATATATTCGCGTTATTATATAAAATTATAAGATCAACTATAATCTACGTATTAAAATAAAACTATTCTTATACATAGAAATTACAGATTACGTTTCAATCCTACAATAACAAATTTTTTAAATTTATTGAACAGCGTAGATTTTTGTATTAAATGAAGAAAAGAAAAGAAGAAAAAATATAGAGAAATAAAATTGTCATAAGATTAGAGGTGCTTTAAAGGTATTAAAAAAATGTACACACATTAATAGACATTTATATTTTCATTTTAATAATTAATCATTATTTTTACAAACAGGAGAAAATGATTTCTGAATGTCCTGTTATTGGCAAATAATTCACTAAATGAGGGAAGGAACAATTTATGGATAACAATCTTTTCTAAATATTTCCAGCGAATGTGCCTTCTTCTACTTGAGTATCCCATTTTTCAACCCATTCATTTGGGCACATCGAAGAGTAGACTCGTTTGAAGTACTGACAGGGTTCATAATCTGAGCTGTGTTTTTTGGAACACCGATGAAAGTCCAAGTAACTTTGGTAGCAGTATCTATGCATTAAGGTCATTAGTAATAAATCATTCAAATTATTAATGATATCAAGTTTTCTTTTTAATACGATCAAAAAAGTCATACCTTGTTTGATTTTGATTTGGGAACCTTGGATCGAATGGCGCAGTCTTCAACTGTACTTGTGACATGATGGCAGCAGTTTAGAATACTCTTTAACAAGTTACATAAGTTACTTAATTTCTATTTGAATTTCTTTTCATTTAAATATTACATGTGTCACCCTTTTCAACCCTTTGCTACATTAGCTTAGCTTATGTATACAATCCCTCGCTCTAGGCCATATGTCTCTTGCCTCACCTAATCACTATCACAATTTCCTTCATTTCTTTTATTATTTTTCTTTATATGCATAGTCTCTTTCTCTCTTTCAGGCATAAAGAAACCATGTAAATAATAAGCTTTCTCTACAAAAGCGTTCATATACAGTTTCAAATTACCATACATTAGACATACATGTATATTAAACATAGATTTAATTAAAACTTAATTTCCTTTTAAAAATGACATCTCGTACCCTTAAAAATTATACATATATTTATATTGAAATTATTCAAGTGCGAGTAGATTAGACTACTGTTCGGTATTGTCACTTAATGACACGATCATAAAAAAAAAAAAAAAATAAAAGTAAAGTTAAAAGAAGAACTAATGTCCGTTCACAGCACATTTGTTACAGGAATAATGAGACGACAAAGAAGAAGAAAGAAAATAAATTATTTGACCAGCGGTCTGGTATTATCCTCTTCCTGACAACAAACTTCACGATATTTTTTCACTTCTGCCATATAAAGCGACCATGCATCCTTAGGTTGTTCTGCGGTTGGCTCAGTCTTTGGCTTCGCGACCATTCCAGTTTTAAGAATTCTTCCACCTCGCCTTTTACCAACCATTAGAGGTGGCGGTATTACAGGTTTCTCTTCGAGAACAGAAGTTGTTGGTTGTTGCGTAGGTTGCATTTGTTCTTGCATTTTTTTAAACATTTCCATAAAACTTCCATCATTTTTAAAAGCATTTGGTTGCGGAGGAGGTTGTTGTTGTGCTACAACCGTATCAGAGTGATCTTCAAAAGCATCTGATTCATAGGACGGCGCTCTATGATGCCTACGACTTTCTCTATATCTATGCCTGTCTCTACTTCTATTTCTGCTACGACTACGTCTTCTGTCTCTTGAACGAGATCTTCCCCTCGATCTGGATCTTGATCTATCTCTTCGTGAATATTTTCGTGACCTTTCCCTGTCTCTATCTCGATCTTTGTCTCTGTCACTTGAACGAGACCGTCTGTGAGATCGGATTGGAGAAGTTCTTGACGTACTCCTCTTACGTCTTCGTCTATCCGGTGGTGATTCATTCCGGGAAGATTTACTGCCCCTGTAGTCGGTAGGCGAAGGCGAACGACGCGTTGTTCTGCTTTTGTAGTTGTCATGCGTTGGGTAACTTGAACTATACAGGGGAGGTGAAGGCGGTGTAGGTGGTGATTCTGTTTGCGACCTGGCGCTGCATTCATGCCGTTTTGAATCCATGGCGAAGAGCTCAACTCACTGACCAGGGTGAACGGACAGTTGGATACCTATAAGGATAGAAACTGCCTTCTATGAGTAAACAGCCTATTCTAATTCACCACGCCTTTACATGAGACTGGCTCTAAATACACATTTGCAAGAGACAAGCAGACTTTGAGCGAGAGAATATATACTATGTATTTTAATATGTTAACATCTCTGTGCTTCTTATTTAACCTTTTTTTTACATGTATCATGATATATTCATATATATATACATATGTGACATATACATCATATATCATGATATACTCATATATATATACATATGAGACATATACATCATATATCATGATATAATCATCTGTAATTTAATACTAATTGTAAACTTATAGAATTGATTTAACGACACTTTCTATAGATAGAGAAAATTATTATTCAGGTTTAAATTGAACCCCATCAATATAATACATTCATATGTATGAAGGAATCAGTATTACTTTCTTCAGAGAAATTTATAAAATTTGATAATTAATAAATTAATTTAATATTAATTCTCATACGAGGATAACTCGTATCAAGTGTTATTTCGAATATTATAAAAAGAATGTTGACTCAATTTATAAGAACTTATAATATGAGTTTCAAAAATTTAAATCAATTACTTTGAAAATATATTATAAGTATGTTTATAACAGAAATTCAGTTAGGGATGACTTCTATGATCGATATACAACGTAATCTTTAATAAGTAGTGAGAATATTGTGAATAAATATTAATGTTTTACAGATATTATCATCCATTATCGAAGAACGTTGAAATGAAATTTGGATCGATTGGAAAGTATTCAATCGTACGGAACAGTTTTTTATATCTGCAATTGCATATATCACGAGTCATTATTTGACGATTGAAATATTAACAATTGCAGTAAACTATTCATGAGTTTTTCTGTCTGTTCACTAATACTATTGATCGTTATAATGTTCTAAAATAACACAAATTATCTTTAATGCAATACCTTGATCAGCCGTTCCGTCGAAAACAAAATGGCTACTAAGCGTATACCAGAAGATTCGTTACGTCATGTGCACATCGTGAAACTTGCATCCCTGGGAATATAATTAAGTACAATTTTCAATGCACTACTATTTCCGAACATATTCAACGAATGAGCGTATAAGGTTTGAAATGACCTATAATTGTACCAAAATGCATCAAAGAAGAATCTAACCAATCAAAGTGAGTTTAAGAAAATAATCTAATAGTTTTCGACGAACGAGCGTACAATATTTGAAATTACGTAGCGAATGGCTATCAAAGAAGAAGTTAACCAATCAAAGTGAGTCTAGGAGAATTCCTTAGAAATTTTCAAATCTAACCAATGAGAAACGGCTTTTCTGGTAACTAACCCTTTTATAATATTTTAATGTTTCTTATAACATAGTAGTAATAAAAAAATTGTAATCGAACGTTATTTTTATAAATTGCAAATCATTGACTTGTATATGCACAAAATATATTTCGTTAAGATGAATTCGATTAAGCGATACGTTGCAATTAATAATAATTATTCATTATTAGAAGATGGAATGATAGGTAAGAAGAAACTCATTGGATAATGCTCGTTAACCTATCCTTTTTGATATTTCGCCTGAACTATACCTCATTAAGATTAAATATTTTATAAATGCAGGTGAAGTTACGTTAAAAAATCTTCTCTCTCTTTCTTTCTTTTTATAATTGGAATATAATCAGCATATACAATTTCCTGTAATAATTCCAATGATATTTAAAATAAAGTAAGACTTTAATTGTCATTTAACAGGACTTTCGCTCACACAAACATAATTATGAATGTGTATGAATAAGTAACCTCTTTTCTCCATGACTTTTAGAATTTAAACAAGATAGTAACGTTAAGAAACGTATAATGAGTATTACGTTTTAATTCACGCAATATTTTTATTAATCCAATTAATTTATTTGTACTTTCAACAATAATTACATACGTAAGTTAATAGTACGATATTTTTCATTCGTCGTTGTAGATGTGATTTTTAATTTTGAAAATTTTTAAAAATCATTTCATTATTCTTTCTTTTTCTTTTCATTTAGATTTGATTACAAAGATGATAAAATAGTCTTTAGAAACTTGTAAACCTTTTCTTGCGAGCGTCGTGCAATCTCGTAGGAAACAGCAAAGAGATTACCCACCGTGAGAATGTAAAGGTACCATTCGGTACCACTCTCTGCTCTGACGACGTCAGCAAACAAGCACTCGTCTCTTTTTAAAGCGAACCAAGAGACACGAAATAAAAAACAATGCGTGCTTTGAACATTCCCGGTGAATCTGATTCCCTTTTTCCTTTTTTCGCACGTACGTACGTAAATGCATATATGTGCGACACTTTCAATTAGATATATCGCGAAAAAATGGAGGACAAGAATGGAGAACAAAAATGGAGAACAAAAAAGAAGAAGAAGAAGAAGAAGAAACAACAAACACACAACAACAAATTGGAATAAATTATTATTTCTAAACTATTGATGTGTGTGGCAATTACCAATCTATCCATCCAGACACTGTTACTATGACGTATAATATTTCTACGCGAGGCCGCATAACGGAATTTGGATCCTTGACATTTTTGAATGAAGCGCTTCTACGGTCGATCCTAGTCATTGAATATTTTTCTATTACTTTATATTCCAAACAATCTACTTGTACTTTATATATTCAATATATTTCAATTAACTTACAGATATATCACGTACGAGATTCCAATGATCTTTAATATCAAAAATATATTTAAAAAAAAAAAACAATAGACGAGGAAATTTACGGATTTTCATTTTTACATATAAATTTTACGTAAGGATTTTATCATCATCTGTGTACATTGCTTATTGTGTACGATTTGGAAATCGTATATAATACCTTGCACTTTTCGAGACCTAAATATACGCGGAATCTCGAGGCTTGCATCGATCATTCAGAGATTTAGTAAATATACGTGTGTAATTCCTCTTCCCCTTCCATGGGTTGCCCTCTTATAGGTGTACTCTCTTCTGGTGTAAGAGGAGGACCCCGAGATTGGTTCTCCATGGAGATCGGAGGAATAAAAGAGAAAGAGAAAGATAGATAGATAGATTAAGAATTAGAAAAAGACAGAATGAAAGAATGAAAGAAAGAAAGAAAGAAAAGGATAGATAAAGAGTTAAAGAAAGAAAGAGAGAGAGAGAGAGAGAGAGCTGTGCGGGCGCAGCATCGTATCGTTTATGTGTGTATGCTCGAGTCATGACCTTGCGGCATTTGGTACCTGGCCGTGCCAGGCGGCCGTTCATGCACACATACACATACACATACGTACATGGACGCATACAGATGCGCATATACACGCATACAATCCCACACCCAATTCAAATGGCGAACGATGGAAGGAACACGAGCGCGCAACTTGCCGGGTTCTCCGCTTGCACATGAACAAAATAACAAAGTACCATCTCTTTCTCGTTCTCCCTCCAACGATCCGCGCGCGCACCTTCGCCGGCGCACACGTTCTCGCCCTCTCCTTTTTTATTTTGTTTTTTTTTTTTTTTTTTTTTTTTTTTTTTATTCATTTCATTTCGTGTCGCTGCACACGCACACACACACATACACGCATGCCACGCGACTAGTAGAGACACAGGTGCGCGCGCTTGCTCGCGCGCATATGTCACACTACTTTTTTCCTTTTTTGTAAGAAATCTATGCACATCCTCTTTTGTTTCTGCATTATTATCGATCGATTTTAATAATCCGATTAATTAATACGCTACGTATTGTATTTATAAATACTTCGATCGATTATCATTAAAATAAACAAACGCGCAGGAATTGGCCAATCGGCGGGATCCATTAATTTTCATCAGTTTGCCATTTGGATCCATCATTTGATCTTTGCAATGGTTTTTTCTTCTTCTTCTCCTTGATCCTTCTTCTTTCATTCTTCTGTGTTTGAATTTATTCTTTCGTTTCTTATCGGGTATATGCATCTCTCTCTATTTCTCTGTGTGTTTGTGTGTGTGTGTGTGTGTATATAGGAGCGTGCGCTAGAACATATCTATTAGATTCAGCGAAATGCCAGAGGACTCCACGACCTTTCCTATTGTCTCTTGCGATGTCGCGGTACCGTGAAGGCGCCGACGAGAGAAATGCAAGCGAAGCCACCGTGGCATCCGGATTTCTCTCTCTTTTTCGTCCTTTCATTCCCTACCCCCATACACAGACACACATACATTCATACATAGATAGATATTGTCTGATATAAGGCTTCCTCGGGTAGCGTTTAACTCGTCATCTGTCACACGGTATAGAAGCCACGAAACGATTCAAAGGATGTTACGGTCTTACGTCGACGGAACTAATTTTCACGAGAAACCTTTCTCCTTTCTCTCCGTTTTTTCTTTTTCTTGCTCTCTTTTTCTCTCTCTCTCTCTCTCTCTCTCTTTCTCTTTCTTCCTCTCATATATTTTTTTCTATTCCTGTATGCGCTGCAAAACATTTTCTAATTTCCTTATTAACTATTTCAACTTATATATCTGTTTTAGGTATTCATTTGTGCTCACACACTTGGTTCGGATATACGCAAGAAAAAAATACAACTCTTCAGATACGCAAAATGCGCAAAAGAACAACATGTAATTTAGTCTCAAGATACACAAAACTTACACAATCCAGCACGTAACTGCATTTGCGAGATGACAAAGATAAGAAATGCGACTCGGATATAACCCAGATATCGAAGTTGATGCTATTATTCGGGTAACGAAACGAATTTGTTTCTTTTTTTTTTTTGCGAAAGGTTCGGAAAAACTGGAACAGATTTTTCTCCGAGAAGAAGAGGAATGAAAACGTAAAAGAAAAAAAAAAATAAAAACAAATTTATGTAGGAATGCTTTGGATCTAGGAGAAGAAGAAAAATTTTCATTGAATTCGGTTTTATTAAAGCGTCACGTGTGTAGTATATCTATATCAAAGCGTGTCATTTCCGAGGCACTTTAAATCCCGTGAATACGCTTTTCCGCACGTACCACGTAGATTTGGAAAATTCCGTCCGACGTAACTCTCTGAGAAGCCTTTTTTTTCTTCTTCTTCTTCTTCTTCCTTCTTTTTCTTCCCGCCCCCGTCACTTTTTCAATTTGTCCTTCCCGTCATTAGAAGCGTCGTCTTGTCGTCGTGTCGTGTTGGTGGTAGTGAGGTATATGTATGTATGTATGTATGTGTCTGTTGTGTGTGTATGTGCATGCATGTGATAGTTAAATGCAAAAGGCTTTCATCAGAGATATCGCGTATTCTCTTTATTAGATTATGTAAAGAAAATCTTTCAATGTTCAGAAATTTAATGGACCAATTACGTACGAAATATTATCTTTTTACCGATTATGATTAATTACGTTTGATTAGTCTGTTTTGTTTGCTTCTTTTTCTTCTTCTTCTTCTTCTTCTACAACAAATACAACAATTAAATCACGAGTATATTATCTTTTTGAGTAAATATTAAAGAATCGTGTCATTTATGATTGGAATATGAATTTTTGTTATAACGCATAGTACCGAAATGATGGAACAACATGAGCATAATAAACAATATGGTCGTTTTTATTTAAAGTTGGCAAGTGGATAAGATGAACGTGATATGAATTTATGAAAAGTTAACGTGTAGGTCGTTCATCGATTGTCTGGTCTTATCTTTCATTTCAAAGCCATTACAATAGCGTTATTCGAACGATTAGAGATCGCATGCAGAAATATAACAACAACGAATGGCATTGTTAATAAAGCCAATATCAATTTGCATTTTAATATTCGTTAAATGTAATCATCGTTCTCTCGGTGTTTAATTCGATTTAATATTGAAAATAGCACGGATAATAGTAAAGCAAATAAAACGAATCATCGATTATATTTTTTTTCTTTATACTCTTTTAATCGAGATTCTTCTTTTCAGAAAAAACAAAAAAAAAAACAAGAAGAAAAACAGAAAGAAAAAAGGATCTGGAGTATAGAAAAGAAACGTATAAATTTCCAACTTGTTTGAAAAGATGGTCGAGTAAGAAGAAGAAGAAGAAGAAGAAGAAGAAGAAGAAGAAGAAGAAGAAGAAGAAGCAGGTATATAAATAGGAACAGGTACCCTACACCTGTAAACCGTAGGGAAAGCCTACCTTAACTCAACCTATTTTATTACCATACTTTTTCTCATTGTATTTTTCAATGTCCATATTAGTAAAGCTTGTAATGAAGACGAAGAAGAAGAAAAAGAATGAAAAAAAAAAAAAAAAAAAAAAAAAATAACAGATGTATGCAAAGTTCTCACTATATAGTTCTATCTGCTGGTTACAAGATAATTATGGAAGAGAAAAAGGTGCTGATGACATTTGTGCAACAGGGAAGAGAGATAACGTTTGGAATGTGGGTGTTACAAATGGTAAATAAAATAATTAACAATAATTAACAAATTCCATCTCACAACTCGATTTCTCTCACATTTTTTCTTTATTTTATTTGTTTGCAGATAAAAAAGAGAGAGAGATAAAATGAAAATAATTCGAATATATGCTGAGATAAACGGAAGGAAGAAAATTACGAGAAAAAGAGAAAGAGAAAGAGAGAGAAAGAGAGAGAAGACTAGATATTAGGCAAAAAAAAAAGGAAAAAGAAAATGTTTAACAGGTAGTAATGTATAGGATGGAAAGCGGAGAAGCATATAGATGAGTTTTGATAGGTGTATAGGTAGCGCACGCGAGCGCGCGAGCACGCGTGTATGTGTATGTATGTATAGTAGAGGAATCGGCGAAGATATCCGATCGGCGCGTCGATCGTCGACCGATCATCATCGAGGGTGCGGAGCCGTTTTGGATTTGGAGCGTTATGATTGGTCGACGTTACTTGCTAGGTTCGGGGCCAACCTGCCGCTGCGCGCGCGGTGTCACCATGTTAGTTTGCCGGCGAGAACGAGCAGTCAGTCGCTTCTTGTCCGCGACCGGGTTAACTTCGTACGTACGAGCCATGAATTGAGGGCTCGGACGAGATCAACTAAATTTCTCTCTCTCTTTTTCTATTTTTTCTCTCGTGCCGTCGGGTCGGGTTCTTTCGCGTCTCTCCTCTCTCTCTCTCTCTCMCTTTTTTTTTTTCCCCCTCACAATTTTTCTCCCTTTTTTTCCCTCCTCGCCACTTGTTCCCCCTCCCCCTCTCCTTCCCCCCGTCAAGTCCTATCCTTGTCGAGAAGAGCGGTCAACGACGTAGCCAATAGCAGCAGCAGCAGCAGCAGGTAGACACCCGCCGGTCGGTAGGGTAGCACCAGTGCAATAGAGACAGTTGTTAGTAGTAGTCGTAATACTTTTGAATCGTAAATATATATATATATATATATATATATATATATACATACCGAGTATAGTGCGCGTTATTCGTCGTACATTTTCGGGAAAGCTCGTAAACGCGAAGGAAAGAAGAAAACAAAAAAAAATATATATATATATATATATACGCGCGCGCGCTCGGGGTGAAAGAGAGAACATTTTCGTTCGCACTTTTTTGTTTTTTTTTTTGTCCTCTTAGAGTCGCGTGAAAATTATCACCGATATTTTACTCTCCTCTGGACCCCCCCCCCCTCCTCCAACTACTTCTCGTTCGTTTCGTTTCGTTTCATCCCTCGATCGGGGAAAGGAAAAGTGGGTGCTCGGCGGGGGTCTGTGTGTTCGCGGAGTGCGGTGAGGGAAAACGAGGACGACACGGAGGTGTGCGATGGCGGTGGCTGCGCCGGAGCCACGGCGGCCGCGCACCGTCTTTTCTGGTGGTGAACGTGCTGCTTCCGGATGTGCTGCTACTACGGACTATCACCCTCAAAGAACTTTACGACTCAATCGGACCAATACCATCCTATTTTTTCACGCTTTCGTCATATTACTGAGCTTTTTATTCGTTGCTAACGTTCAAGCAATCAGACTCGGTAAGTTAAGTCAAGTCAGTTTTTTTCTTTTGTTTTATTTTTTTTTTTGTTCTTAATCGGTCAACGACGACCACCCCCCCCACAAGGCTATTAACTCTTGCATAGTTTTGAATTTTCCCGCTATTTTTATCTTCCTATCCGCGAGACCCAATTACAAGCGTTATAATACCATTGCTTTTGGGGGGTTTTTTCTTTGGTTTACTTTTTCTCTCTCTCTCTCTCTTTCTTTCTGTTTAAACAAACCATTTTTTTGTCTATTTAGAATTTCAAATGGAAATAGATGCGAGTGGTTTTCTTTTTCTTTTTTTTTTTTGTTTCTTGACCGAGGGATGAGAAAGATATTCGTAATGTTTTTGTAATATTTTGTTAAATTAATAATTATTATTATTTAATTTATTCGTGTTATATATAAACAGGCATGCATATATTTATAAATAATCGTCTAACAATCGTCGTCGAGAATTTCCTTTGCGAGAAGAAACTTTTTCTTCTTCCCTTTTTTTTTTCTTTTTCTTTTTTTTTGTTAAACTTTAATATGACATAAAAATATTTGTGTGTATCGTTCACACAACAGGCGACCAAGCACATGTTTCGATCAAATGTTTTCATTCGTTCGATAAAACACTCGTCGTTATTTTATCACTCACTGAGTTGTTTTTTCTTTCTTTCTTTTTCTTTTTAATATATTTCTCGCATACGAATCGTGCAAAAAAAAAAATTCAAGTTCATCGATAATGCATGCTAGTACGATCACGTATAACAGCATTTGCTATTTTCAGACTTGCTGGTATCATTAGAACGATAATTCTTCTCGATAAAAAGAGACTTTGAATGAATTGAAAAGAAACACAAGATATATATGCAATTATTTCTTCTAATTTTTTTTATCATTATTATTATTATTATTATTATTATTCGTACGAAGTATATTTAACATTTGTAAAAGAAAGAGGAAAGAAAAATGACAAGGAACGTTTGTAAATTCTCATTTAAATTGCATCGATTTCTCTCTCTCTCTCTCTCTCTCTCTCTTTGTATCTTTTTTTATATATAAATTTATTTTCTACGAACAATGATATCTACGAGTTGAATAATTCAATGAAAAATTGACAGAGATAGCTGTGTAATCCAGCAAAATAATTTTCAATTGCGATTCACGTTGAACAACACTTACACACACACATACACATACACGAGTGCTGCGTACACAGTACGCGTGGCACGTGGCATCTTCTCGTAAGTGAAAAAGAAAGACAACAAATGTAAAAGAAAAAGATAAAGAAAGAGAGAGAGAGAGAGAGAGAGAGAGAGAAATAGAGAAATTATTCTATTTGGATAGACAAGAAAGATCATAATCGGAGCTGTACTAACGTTGCTGAGTTTCTTCATCGACGACAACGACAACGACAACGACGACTAAGACAGGACTACGTGAAACCGGTTTTCACGAGAATTCTTTCCACCGTCGTCTTTTAGACGCGTATCAAACGTTAACTTCATAATACGGACGGTCCAAGTTTTTGCTAATTTTCAACGAAGAATAACAAAATTGATTTAATTTTGTATAAAGGGTAGTATAGGGTAAAGATAATCTCGTTTAAAATTGTTTCGAAAAGTTCATTGAATTCTTTCAAACACCGATCATCCAACGATCGATGATTCGCGAAGAAAAAGTTTAAGTTAAAAAAAAAAAACATAAAAAATAAAATAATAATAATAAACTACCACGATACGATATTCGTATTTGAAAGAAAATATTCTATGGTGAATTAAGAAGAGTATATTTGACGAACAAGAAAAATCGTATTGTTTTTAACGATAAAGAAAATAAATGCATCGATTTTTGTTTTTATTTTTATTTTTATTTTTGACAGAGAACACACGAGAAGGAGGAGGAGTTAATTAAGATGAACCCAAATATTTCTCTCTTATTAATATAATTAAAACCTGATAAAAAGAAAATATATATATATATATATATATATCGATTACGTTGTTTCGAAAGAAAAAAATAAAAATAAATAAAATGAGCAAAATATTAGTGTAGGAGGAAAATTCGGTGCATTTGACGTGTGTGTGTGTGTATGTATGTTGTGACTACTTCTAAACTTAAACCGGTTTCCTTCCTCCTACCTTTCCATGGGTATTGTAAAAGATCCGAAAAAAGTAAACGGCCGAGCCATTATACCGAGATGGATATGACGACGATGATGATGGTGTTCCTCTTGCTGCTGCTGCTTCTGCTGTTGGTAGAACATAGAGTGGGGATTGTTGCTTGCTTGGATGGATGGATGGATGGATGAAAAGGTTGGTGGGGTAGAATGGGATGATGCTTGGGGGGAGGGGGAGGGGGAGGAGGGGACTAGTCCTTTGGACCTGCCTCGTCGAGCCGATAAAAAGGAAGGTGTAACAGTGTTGACCTTGGTTCCGTTGCTTGTCCTCCTCCTCTCTTTCTCTTTTATTCCTTTACTACGTTTTTATCGATGAAGTCAAAATTCCTTTTTTTTCTTTCTTTTTTTTTGAAATGTCGAATGGCTTTCGACACGATATATAATAATATTGTATATATAATATAATATAATATTGTAAATTTTATATTTATATTTATATTATATTTAA
>NW_014569568.1:347288-352192 GCF_001313835.1 Polistes canadensis | reverse complement strand
TGCATATTGATTAATTGAAAAATATTCATTAATTATATCAAGTTTGACAATGTTTCTATTAATTTATCGATATTTAATTTGATTATATATATATAAATAATTTATGTATCATATTTTTATTATAACTTTTTTAACGAAGCATTTTTGAGTTTACATACATAAATAGAATTTTTCTCTTATTTTTACTTATAAAATATGCAGGCATCGTTATGCGGGATACCACCCTGTATATACAATAATGGTGCAATGCACGATTGCACCGGCAAAGAAAAATATTCTATGTATAACATGTAGAGAGAGAGAGAGAGAGAGAGAGAGAGAGAGAGTCAACTTTAAAAAATTCATCTCCTTTCTTTAACATTTTCAATTTACATTTAACATTTCTAATATTGAAACAGTTATAATTTATTCTTCAAGAAATTTTTCATAAAATCGAAAAATATCGCGAATATTTCAACTTGCGAATTGTAACATATTGAAGAGATGAAATTAAGGTAGCAAATGAAGGAAAAGGAGGAAGAAGGAGTATGAAGGAAGTAATCCTGATAAGATTAATGAAACTGGAGGTAAATGTGGAACTTTGCCAACATTTGAATATTACTCGAGAAATGTTGAAATATTTCAAATAATTAAGTCAATGCGAGGATGTACATTTTATTTCGATTAACAAGTTCACATATATTAATAGTCGTGTGAGTTCTTGCGTTTCTTTCAAATCATTTTTTTCACAAACAAAATGAACGAATAAAATTTCAATATTTCATTATCTCGATGATAAATTTTGTAATTTCATTTGTTCGTTTAATTTGTCCACTGGATCACGTTGGTTCATCGATAGTCCCACACACATACACACACATTTTTTTTTCAATAAATTAATATTAACATTTAATTTTTGCTATTGTCAAATGTAGAAAGATTTGTTTTTCTTTTTGGTATTTTCTGATTGGTTCGTTAAAAGGTGAACATTTAGTCGAGGTAATAACCCATAAAGGGGGTTTAATCCTCCTCTTCCAGTTCTGAATGTAATCGTGTTATCCATCTTACTCTGATGATTGCCAGGAAAGCTAAGGGAACTCGAAACCCCAGAAATGTTCTGTTTCCAATATCCTGACTAAGGTGGATTAGCAGATTCAAAACGAACTTCTAGCATTATCTGATATAACTGTATCCATGTGTATATCAATCCAACCATTTAGGAGGAGCCAAACGTTATACTCAGTTTCTGCTTGGCAAAACGTAAATCTTACATTCGAGACAAGTTTACGTAAATCATAATAATCAAGAAAGCACGTGCTGTTTTATTATTGTTATACAAATATATACTATCTGTACAAATAATTATAATAACGAAGAGAGAAAGAGAGAGAGAGAGAGAGAGAGTAATTAAACAAAATTGGAACTTATTTATATTTATTTTTGATGATTTATTTAATAAGTTAAGGAAAACAAATAATTATCATATGAATCGTTTATTTGAAAAGTGGTGTAAGTTCATTTTCTGTTGTTTTGAGAAAATTAATGGTTTGCATATTGATTAATTGAAAAATATTCATTAATTATATCAAGTTTGACAATGTTTCTATTAATTTATCGATATTTAATTTGATTATATATATATACATTACTTTTAGGCTAATTTAATTAAAATAATGTATATTTACAGGGGTTGCAAATGGACTTAAACCACTTTCAAAATTAGTCGATTGTTAAAATCGTTTAATTTTAGTTTTGAAAAATCAAATTATAAGAAATCAAATTTATAACTTTCAACATTTTTTTTTTTTAACTTGTAATTAGTTCAGTGTTACAATTATTTACGAGTATATATATGTATAAGATTGCTTGGAAAGTATGAAATGATTAGGTAAATGGGTTTTATATTCAGCAGTAAAGGGGTAACGTGTATTAAATATAAACTTATTTTTTAATTTAACATATAACTTTTCTATTCGAACAAATATTATTATGAATTTTTCCGATTGTTCAATTATGCGTAATACGCGTATAAATAATTTAATTAATGACTTATGCATTTTGATTAATATTATTATTATTAGTGGGTCACAAATTTATATTAAATCGTGTTTACTCGAGTAAGAAAAAAAAATGGAAAAAAAAAAAAAAAAAAAAAAAAAAAAAAAAAAAAAGATCAGAGATCCATATCGGCAAAGATTCATGTTAAATGATAGACACTTAAGTTGGAGAGTGTTAAGACTGTAAAAAGGAAGTGGGACGAATCAGTGGGTCAATGAAACAACCTTCGTATATATATGTATGTATGTATATTTATTTATACGTGTACAACGAAGAGGAACGATACATTCACGGCACGAACGAACGGACTTTTGCAAGCTCTGATTCCTTTTGCGAGAAAGTTTTCGCAAGCACGCGATTCTTCTTCTTCTTCTTCTTCTTCTTTTACTTCTTTTTCTTTTACCAGCATAAATTGGACTTGCTTTGTTAACGATCAAGAATCTTTCGAAAGGTATGAAAGTTGCTGACTACTATAAATACCATCTTTGTGTAAGAGAAAGAAAGAAAGAAAAAAGAAAACAAAAGAAGAAGAAAAAGAAATATATATTCATTATTTCAAAGTGTAGATACGAATGCAAATTGAAAAATATACTTTATCGTATCGTCAGTAACACACAAAGTACAAGAGGGAAAGAAAAGGAAAAAGAAAAAGGGAAAGAGAGAGAGAGAGAGAGAGAGAGAGAGAGAGAGAGAGAGAGAGAGAGAAAAGAAATTAAAATAAGGAGACCGATAAAGTTTTATAAATAGATTCGTGTATAACTTATAAAACACTTCAAAGATCTTCGATTACCATTGGATATGAATGTCATTTGATCATGGGACTTTATGAGTTTCCTTTTGGTGCCGCTATTTTATTTCTGTATTCATCGTGCGTCGTTTCCTATCGGTTTAAAAAAGAAAAATAAAACATGGCAGGAATTTTATGGCTACGATTTGAGAGAGAGAGAGAGAAAGAGAGTAAGATCTAACTTCTTTTTTTTTAATTTTTAATTCTATATATATATATATATATCTATTTATATTATTTATAATTTTATTCGGTAATTATATAACAAATTATCGTCTAATATTTTATTATTTTCCATGAAATTTCTTATTCTTCCTATATTTATTCAAATACAATTTTTATGCAAATCTATGTTAATATTAACGTAACAATATATGCAAAACTATGATTAAGAAGTTAATCATATTTTAATCATTGATTTTAATATCTTTTTGATATTTCTCATTCTTATAACAATAAATCATCTTTTTTATGTTTTGCATTTAAAAAATATATCTAGAGTTGTGCCATCGTCGTTTTCGTGTTTTATGATAATTCGAAAGATTTCACTAAGCCATCATCATATCTGTATTATAATCCTGATTCACCTTATTTAGTAAGAACAATCAAATTTCTCTCATTCTTATAAAGTCGAACGAACGTTCTTAACCTCTCTTGTTGACCGAGTTTATAAAAAAGGTAAAAGGTGTAGTAGAAGGGAGGAGGGGGGGGAGAGGGTGGAGTGAGAAGTGAAGGGGAAAGAGGAAATTACTTAAAATATAAACGAGATACGAGAATAGAATAATTGAAATTTAACGTGGTATCGAATTATCCTATCGAAGAAACAAAAAAAAAAAGATAAACGAAAATAATAAATAAATCGTATCGAGATAATTATAAACAAAATGAGGAAGCTCCACAAAAGGTTCCAAAATAATAGAACATTTTTATTAGAATGTGAGAGGAAAAAAAAAAAAAGAAGAAAAGGAAATATAATAATTTTTCCAATTTTCTTGAGTGGCAGTTAATCGAGTGTTATTTAATTTACCGATACAATCGAATGTGAAAAAATTGGTCTATTTTAAAATATTATATTTCGAATAAATTAATTTCTTCCTGCTTATATATATATTAATAACTTATAATAACTAAAAAATTAAAACTTATATTTATATAAAAATATATGCCAATAATTATGAAAGTGGTCTAACAATAAGTCAAAATTAAAAAAAAAAATGAGTTTATAACTTATATTAACACCACGTTATTTTAAATTAAATTAATTCAATATAATTTTCAGACGATATATATCGTCAAAAATGAAACGTTAGATAGTATTTGTTATTTCAATATTATAATATAAAATTCATTTATTGTTCAAATGTATAATATTTTAAATATCTCGAAACAAGAGATGATATATGACTTTGAGACTACTTTCATAATTATGAGGAGGGCACATATAATAAGAAATAAAAATTAAAAATAAAGAAAGCAAGTAAACAAGTTGTCTTTCCTCTTCTTCTGATAAATATAACAAAAACAAACCAAACAAAAAGAAAAAGAAATAAATAAAGAAAGAAAAGAAAAGATAAGTAAAGTAAAAATAGAAACGAAAATAAGGGAATAATAATGATTTAATGAGATTATTAAAGGCTGGGGTAGGAGATGTAAGAAGAACGATGATCCTGATTAAATTCACGGACGAGGAGAGTAGAACGTGAGAGACGACGGTAAAGATGCAATGGTGTGGGTAACGGAGAAGAGGCTAATATGTACCGGGTATAATAATCTGTTGGAGAGTAAAGTAGTATTAGTATTAGTATTAGTAGTAGTAGTATTAGTAGTGTCTGTTAGTAGTGGCAGTGGTGGCAATGCTTCGTCGAGAGTCGATTTTACTCGGCAGGTAAAGAGTCAGTAGGCGGAGCGAGGTTCATTCACCTCGGCCTAGCGGCCGACCGGATAGCGGGACCCTGACTGCTTCTCCATTGGGCCTGTCCGATCAGTACCTCCCTCTATAATACCTACATAATATATATATAACATATATACAGTTGTATATTTAATCTACAAATATATTTATTATGTATTTTGAAATATA
>NW_014569568.1:335013-346561 GCF_001313835.1 Polistes canadensis | reverse complement strand
TACTTTAATATTTTATATTATATATATATAAATGTAAAGTAGGTCAAATGTTCCATTAAATCGCAATTAGTTATACAATTTCTACTTAAAAATTAATTTCACAAGACTAATACTTATATAAACAGAATCTTTTTAATATTTTTAAAAACGAATCGTAAATTACTAGATACAATTATATATTAACTTACAACAATCTCAAATATAAAATTAGCCCTAAATTGTCTGATTCTTATAATCATTTAAAAAAATAAACTTTTCATCAATAATCCTGTATATAAAACAAATCACAAAGTTCACTTATTGTTAAATATTTTTGAATCACCCGGTATACAGGTGAAAATTGGTCTTGGTATGACTCATTCTTAATCTTTTTCTGTTCTCCCCCTGGTTTTTTTTTTCTTCTTCTTCTTCTTCTTCTTACAGGAACTGCGTACCACAATAATATCTCATTTTTTTGTTCCCCCTCCCCACTTCCTCTTTCTCTTTCTCCCCGTTTGAAATCGTCTAGCCAGGAAATCTGGGATTTAGAATCAGCTTACACATTACTTACACGTTGTTATAGTTCTACTAGATGAGTCGTTTCTATCCTACCGTGTCGAACAAGTTCTATTCTCAGAGTTGTAACGCACAGGATTACGTTTAACAGCGAAATCGTGTTGTAATAAGTAATCGAGCGATCGTTGAACCATATGGAAAATCATTTCAACCAGATGAAAGGAGTCTGTGTGTTATTTCTCTTTCTCTCTTTCTCTTTCTTTCTTTCTTTTTATTCCCTGTCTTTTTGAATTGTAAAGTAGAACTTTATCGTCCTGTCAAATGGAACGTACTTAAGCTATGGTGTTTTCAAGCGAGCATCGATCAAAAGAATATATACAGGAAAAGTCGTCGTCAAAACTTTCCTGTGAAAATGAATGCAAATTGATTTACGTCATATTTCGAAAGCTCTTTATCTCTCTTTTATTTTCTCTTTTTTTATTTCACATAGTGTGTATGTGTGTGTGTGTGTATACGTATTCTCCTCACTCATTTACATATGTTCTTACATTTTTTAATTCTCTTTTCTTAAATTATCGTATAGTTATATCATACAAACTGTAGTTTATTTTTTTGAAAAAAAGAAAAAAAGAAAAAAAAGGTTTTTTAGATAATTTTATTTAATCTATTTAATCTTAATCTCTCTGTCGGAATAATTAAAATTTTTCAATTACAGGAATATTTTCTTTTTTTTTTTTTTCGCGCGTATAACGATTTTATATTTAATTTAATTACTTTATTGATTTTTTTTTTTTTTTTTTTAAATTCGAACGAGATAAAAATATTCGATCGAAATATTTTCGATTCGCGTGATATCCGATTTCTAATATTCCTTCTTCTTTTCGATTCGAATGAAATTCCGTTCGGTATTTTGTTACGGTGTGGAAGGGAAAGGTGAAGGGAAAGGGGAAGGGTAGAAAACTTTCGTCTTAATTATTTGCAACGTTAGAAAATATCGGTTTAGCATTATATCGAACGTGAAAGAAATGTTTCAATGTAACATCGAGTTCGAACATCGCTTTCTCGGGGATAGAGAAATACCGAGTTCTAGTATTTACTATGAAGTCGCACGATTTCCCATGACGAGAGACCGATCAAAGGTGAAACTTGTAGTTCGTAAACTACAAAACCGCTTACGTTAGTTATAAGGTCTTTTGCCATAAGTTTTCCTCAAATATTAACCAATTTTATCGTAACCCTTTAAAATTTATATCGATTATATAATTTAAATATAATTAAAACTTGATGCGTGTTGAAAAAATAAATCGAAATAAATTGTTGAATTTTATATTTCATTTTCCATTCGATTTGTTTTCAATTTAAAGTGTATTCTTCAAATAAATTCACGTTTTATTCATTCCATAAATAAATTTAAATTTATCCTTCTCTGTAATTCGAAGTACCTTTCATTCAAGATATGGAGATTTGATTTTTATTTTTTGAATTAGTATTAGTAACACGATATCGTTATATTTTATTTGAAAATAAAATTTATAATTTTTGTTATGTTTTATTTAAAAAGTAAATAAAAAAAAAAAAAACCCCCAAAAAAGAAAAGAAACTTTTCTCACATCGGATAATATATATTGTGAGAAATGAGGAAAACCTATTCCTCTTCTTATTCTTGTCAGAATTGGTTTTTACGCTTTTACATTTTCTTTCGTGTGTTCCCATGTATTAGTAAGAGAAGAAACACCATATTAAAGAAATAGAATAAAGCGAGCTCCCAACGTAAGCCCCATAAAAGTTGTTAATTAAAATTGCTATTAAAGTGTCGCACGTAGTAGAATACTAGCAGCTCTAGCTAGTTTAGATGCCTAAGTTTGAGCTTCTTTTTACTACGTTAAAAGACATAAACGCGTGAAAGTAATTCCACACGTCGTATATTTCCTTCTTCTCATTCTCTCTCTCTCTCTCTCTCTATTACCATTGTTCAATCTTTTTTTCTTTCTTTCTTTCATTTATTTTTCCTTTTAGTTATTTAGTCACGGATTTCCTCTTATAATATTACCTTTTGTCTTTCTTCTTTCTGATATTAGAAAAATCCAATCTAATGAGTTACAGTAAACTAGGATAATCGTACTAACTCTAGGATATATCGATTTTCGATTGGCTTTCTGTTCTTCTATACTTCGAGTGAAAGTATATTCAATCTCTCTCGTGAACTTATTTTATTCATCCAGAAATAATCAAACTATATCTCTCTCATTGTATGATACAATAAAAATTCAATAACAATTTATTGATATCGCGTGTTGTTTCTTTTTTTTTGACAATGTTTAACAATTAAAATATTCATTCTGATGAATTTTTATTTTGTTATTTTTAAGATTATTAATTACAATAGAATGAAATATATGTTCAAATAATTATGATAAGATAATTTTAATGAAATATTACATACATTTGTTTAAGATAACAAAATAAACATTTTAATATAACAATCACAACACACAATCACATCGTAATATATTATATTAAATTGTTGGTTTATCTTTAATATATTATAGTAATTATTTGGATGTATTTAGTTATAAAATACAAGTTTCTATGTAAAAATTAGTTGGAATAGTGAAGATACTATACTAAAGCTAGTATGGTTAGAGGATTCTAACTGTAAACGAGTTGAGCACGCGTTCCTGAAAGCAACGCGTGCGCATTTTAGCGGTTCATGGATTACATGTAAATGCACCTGTCTTTCTATTGGCTAACGTGTTCGAGGTGTCCTGAAAGAAGAAGGTGCGTGGACTATCACATATCGCGTGTTTCCTCAGAAACTTTTCGTTACCATCATCATCAATAGACAATTTCTATGTTATTACAATAATCATTGATATGCAATATTTTACAATGTTTTCATTTGAAAATTTATTCATTGTACACGTTATGCGATTATTTCATATATGAACAATAAAATTATAAAGAGTTGTCCCGAATATCATCAGCTTGCAATAATTATTCTGAAACATATTAAATCGTGTACAAAATTTTTCCCACTTTCTTTTTCAACCTCTCGTATTATATTCCGAATAGAAAACCATTGCTAAATAAATGCAATTTTCAATGATCACAATGTTATAATCTTTTACAATATATATTTATTTCAAAACAATATTATATATTATAATTATTGTTACCCGTATGAAATTAAAAGTATGTCAAAGATTGACTTGTTGATCGTTTCGAGTTAAACAAAAAATATATTTTCAATGTTAATTAGATCATTTTTATAATCGTACGAGATAATAATTCTACGACGAGAATCGTAGAAATTTCGATATAAAATTGAGATTTCGATTATAAAAGAAAATATTTTTATATAAAAATAAACGATATATAGAATATACAATTTTATAAGGATTCAAATTAAATAGGATTATTTCTTCTCGTTATTATAAGGGCATTGGCTTTGTACGAATAATTCAACGTTAAGAATATACATATATATATATGTAAAAAGAGAGTAACGCATACATAGACTGACTTTGGATATTTATTGCTTTCTTTTTCTCTTTTTTTTTTTTTCTCTTATTTCTGTGTCTGTGTCTATGTTTCTATGTCTGTGTTGTAAGTGTCTGTCAGTCGTACGAATTTGGTGTACCAATTCGAAGAGCAGTAAGTGAGGACTAGCTTCGAGTGTCACCGACCTCTGCTTTATTTCCGTACCACTTGCTAATGCCAATTCGATTACCACTTGTCAATTATTCCAGACCGGAGAGAAGGTTTTAACGAGCTCACCGATATATGTCTTTTGTGCTGTTCATTTATGAGATTTGTTAAAAGTATCCTGTGACCATTGTCCTATCTAATATCATATATTAATTACTTTTATTTTCTTTTCTCTATTACTACTACTACTATTATACTACAAATGTTGATATGTAGGAGCAACCTCCAACAAGTAATTGTTATAAAGTTAAAAAGAAAAATAATTGCACGTTATTACTGACGATAGAAAATGATAAATAAATATATAAACGTAATTTAAGTAATTATAATATTGATAATTACAAATAATAATACATTATCGTTATTATTAATTAATTGTAAAGATAAAGATTAAAAAGTATTACCAACTTAAGATGGGAAATGATAAATAAATATATAAACGTAATTTAAGTAATTATAATATTGATAATTACAAATAATAGTACATTATTGTTATCATTAATAAATGATGTGGCTTAGGGAAATTGGACAGGTTGACAAATTTTATTTAGAATGTTTGTTTTGATCTCATTTTGAACGTTTCGTATGTTCTGAGTCTTTTTTATAAATTCTTCCGAATACATACATTATTATATTTTGTTTTTTAAAAACAATTTATATAATCACATTCGCTAATCGTTAATCCTAAATCTGTTAAATTCAAAACACGTAATCAACACACAACTGATTCTATCTAGACTAATGTTTAATAGTCTAGGTATCCTCACTATTATGGTGTTCTCTATTTTACGGGGTGTTCTATTTATGATAATTAAACTTTCAAATTTCATTATAAATGATATTTAAATTATTCCTGTTAGTACTATAATTAATTGTATTATTGTTTGTTATGTTGTAACATTTCACTTATATTTCTTTTATATTACCAATTGTCTCTTTTAAATCTAAAATAGTTGTTGTGTCAAATTTGAAATTATCTCCTGTATTTAAAACCTTGTTTATTTAGTTATCATTAATTAACTAACTGTAAAGATAAAGATAACAATTTATTAATAATTAATTTGTTTGAATTCATTATTGTGATAATAAATAAATAATATAACAATCTAATAGGATAATAAGAATGAGTATAAAGATAAAGAGCAAGTATATTAGCATTGTTGTTTAGACAGGATTGGTATTGCCATAGTTGTCTGGCCTACATAACCATAGGAGTCTTTCGACCAATGAGGACTTATTGTACAAGCTTGTTCTCTGTGATTCCACCTATTACGGGATGCGTTTAAGAACGAGACCCCGAGTTCTAGCTGTGCTATGTTGTAGTAATGTACTTTGTGATCTGGTATAGTAATCAAGCATGGTGTTCTATAGTAGAATACTATGTTACTACGTTACATAGATGTTAGTTTCGTTTAGAAACGATATCCCGGTCTTTTATTGATGCTGCCAATCAGGTAATCGTGAGGCATGCACAAGCTTGCTTGCTTGCTACGCTTCATCAAAGCTCCTTTTTCCGTGGCCCAGTTTTGCGGTTAATCGGCCTGAGATGAGGACTCCTTATTCTTCTTATTCTTCTTATTCTTATTCTTTTTATTTTTCTTCTTGTGTTCTCCTTCTTCTTCTTCTTATTCTTTTTATTTCATCGTCAACATTTCCTTCTTAAGGTGCGTTCGTTCGATCGAATCGAAACCAAATCTTCTCGCGAACGTTCCAGATTAAAGAACCGGATTTTTAATGCATGTTGTTATTTATAAAATGCATTTAACATACACACACATACTAATTTTTATATTCTTTTGTTTTAGATTATTTTTTTTTAAATTATTTTTATATTAATATCTTATTTGTGTATATATATATTGTCATTTTATTGAGCTTTTTAATAAAATTGTACTATCTGAAATAACATAATAAACGAACGAACTTTTCTTTGGTTCATCTTAATAATACGAGAAAAATGTTTTTGGTTAAAAATTATAATTTTTGTAGAAGTATCATTGAATATATTATTCTTTTTATGGTTACAAATTTTGATTGATAATATTGTACTTAAGGTTGTATTTAGAATTGTACGATGAACCCATCCATGGTTTTCAATTGTTATTTCAGGACTTTGCAAAGTGAATAAAATTTAAATAAGAAGTTTGGTTCATTTTTAATTATACATATACATTGAAAAGTTTTTTAAAATTTTATTCATTTTCAATATCTTACTTATTATTAATAAAATGTAAAAACGAATTTGATAATATTAATTATTCAACCATAAATCTAACTAACTACGAATGGTATATCCTATTTTTATATGAAACTGATCTTTCCACTTTAATTGGATTGAAATTTTGTGACTATTCCGAGCACGAATATCGAATGATAATAAATTAATTGTTGATTTATTATTACCGAGTTAAAACTCGACAAGAGAATTTAATTCTCTTATGCGTATTAGTACTTCCGTTAGTTTCGAAATAGAAAATAATAATAATAATAATAATAATAATGATGATAATATAAAATTGGAACCATTAAATTACAGTTCTTTAATTACTGTCACTATTAATCATACGTTAATGAATTAAATTAATACGCGAAAAGAAGATAAATTATTGAAAATGAAAATGATCGATTCGTATGTGCGAATAAAAATAATTGCAAAAGGAAAAAAAAAACACGAGAACTGTTTTTGTGTATTTATGTACTTATGTACTTATGTACGCACGAAAGAAGTTATACTTCTTTAGCGTATCAAAACGAACATAACCTCAATAAACTCAAAAATAACTTCAATTATCTCGCGTACCAATATAATACTCTAAATTTGTCGAAAAAAATATGATAATACGATAAAATAAAATGAAGATATTAAATACCATTGAGAAAGGTTTTAATTAATATGTACAATTTAATTTATTTATATTTACGAATTACTTCATGATGTAAATTTGAAATCGCTTTTCCCGCGCATCGTATAAATATCATCGACAACTTCGTGGTGTCGATTTTTCGGTCGCATCTAACCTCACTTTCCAAAACGCGCCAAAAGAAATATAACTTCAAAAAAAAGAAAGTATTGGTTAAAGAAAAAGAAATATAAATTCCTTGCAACATTTCTTAATTGCTCGATGTTAAAAAAAGAAAAAGAAGAGTAATGAGTTGTTAATAATTTTTGTTTGTAACTCACAATCAGATTGGGCTTCGTGTTCATTGGCCACTAAAGGCAGGTTTACACGCGAGAAAGGTTTAAAAGCTCAACCACAATACATTACCTATATTCCAAGTATATACTTGCAGAGTATTTGTTGGCGAAACGTTTATAGTAATTAGTACTAGGCGTGCTAATTCACGAACACGCTCGGCTCGTTGCACTTTACGCGTTGCACTTTGGGTTTGCACGTTGCGTTGTTACGTGAAATTAAACCAAAGCGAAAAACCATTAAAAAGGTTATTTCATTTCTTTCTTAGTTATCGTTAGATACTTTTTATATCCTCTTAATAAAAGAATCTTAAAAAGAGAATTTGAAAATACAATCGCCAATCGAATTATTATTACGTTCTGTTAGATTTGTAAAATCGAATCGAACCGAAGAATTCAATTTATTTAGGTCAAATTATTATTATATATACGTTTGTATGTTTATTAAATTACTTACAGAAAACCCGATATAAATAGATTTTGTAATTTGCATCGATTATTAAAACAAAGTAACTTAAATATATTTAATATCCTTTTTCCGTTATATTTTTAAAGATTAAAAGAGTGTATATTTAAATTATAGATCTCTTCAAATATTTTCTATTTTACATTTATTCAATTTATTAATTATTATTAATATACGATTGTTATACATATAGATCTAATTAAACACGTATTATCAGTGATATAAAGAAAAACAATTCTAACACTTTGTTCCAACGATCGTTACGTTTATTATTTCGTTTGTTTAATCATCAATCATCTTCATTCTTATCTTCGTCAATGCTTTCTCTAAAGTTTCAGGAAAGTTATACAATAAAAGGGATTACATTTCCCCCATTAAATGCACATTCCAATTGTTCTGTTCCACCTTCTCGAACAATATTTCAATCTCTTACTAACTACCAACTCCCTTATCCGTAATTTTCTGAAATTAGTAACAATACCTTACATGTTCTAAACGTTCTATTCCTAGTTCACATAATCTACAATCTTCCATTCTGTGTTCCTGATTTCCCACCTCTCCCGATATTCCCGCATCTAATCCATACCACCCCCCCCCCTCACGTACATTTCCTTATCCCTTCCAATAATTCCTTCCTGTTCCCAGAGATTTTCTTCGTAGTCCAGAATTCCTGCATTGTCTTTCCCTTTCTTGTAACTTTGATCATTCCATCTATTTTACTTCAATTATTTTATATCTAATTCGATCATTCAATATTTGTATAAAATCTCTTTCAAACGTGTTGCCTTTGTTCTATAAAAAAAAAAAACGTATTAAAAAATAATAATTATAATAATATTTCTCTTGTGCAAATATACACAAAAAAAAAAAGCAAAATATAATTACGTAAATGTAATAATATCAAAAGTTATGTAATATACTATTATACAATAGATTTACAAAAAAAAAATATTACGATATTCATGCGATAGAATATTTCCGTCTTCACCTATGACTTTAAGCAAAGATGAAAAAGATAAAAAAGTAAAAAATAAAAAAAAAAAAGTAAAAAGTGAAAAAAAATTTAGATTAGGAGAGGAAGAGCGATGAAATTCTCGGAATTTCTGCTATCTTTCCAGAAGAATGCTCGCCTATCCATCCATTGAACCTCTCCTCGACACGAAAATGCAATAAAAGTGCAATGATTCGATATAACGGGGTCATCTTGGAAATCCAAAGTGATCTCTTTGGCCTGTCGTCGATCGTTCGAAAATAATTAGATCAGTCGTCGTCGTGGCAGTCAACGAACGTCATTCAAACACACACACACACACATATATATATATATTACTTTATGTATATGTATATATATATATATATATATATGCAGCTTTTATACCATTCAAGTGTTCAATGTGTACTGATTCTGTTTAGCTGTTACTCCTACTCTATGTACAAGGTCACGAGTAAACCAATGGTGAGCATTGATGATCTAACTAAGGGAAGAAATCTTTAAAGGGACGTTCACACTTTCCCGTCATCTTTTTTTTTTTCTTCAATATATATATATGAATTTAATGAAAAAAAAGTAAATCTTTTTATTGTTTTCAATGGAAAATCACAAAAAGAAAGAAAGGATAGCATTGATTAGGTTTAAAAACAAATTGATTAAATATTAGATCATTAAATCTGAAACATTCGATCATTCTTATTACTTTCAATTAGAAATCAGACATTTCATATTTAATGATCTGATATATATTGTACACTTTAGTAAAAAGAAATAAATGAAATCGTACAAACACGTGTGTAACACGAGATGCATCATATTTCATGATGTGGAAAGAGTAATAATTGTTGTGGTAATTGTTTTACTTAATTCGTATTCAAATTTTGTTTGATTCGTTTTTAGTTTTCACCATAAGGGATATTTAGAAATTATATATATATAGTTGATATTATAATAACAACACTTTAGGGAAATGAATTGTTGCATTATTTTCCTAATTCGCATTACGATTGTATATCTATTTTCTCTCGCTCTCTTTTTATTTCTTTTTTCTTTTTTTTCTTTTTTTCTTTCTTTCTTTCTTTCTTGACAAGCGCATTTGGTATACCAGTCGTGCACCATTTAAGGCCAATCGGTAAAAGCACTTTCTATGGTACGAGCAAATTTCACGTTTACCAACGTGACTTTCTGGCGGTGGACAGAAAGAAATAACACCAACACCAACACTAACCCACAGTCTGGTTTGGTTTTTTTTTTTTTTTCCCCCCCATTTACTTCCGCGACTTACAATTTTTTGAAGTTATACTTCTTTTGGCGCGTTTTGGAAAGTGAATTTAAATGCGACCGAAATATCGACACCACGAAGTTGTCGATGATATTTATACGATGCGCGGGAAGAGCGATTTCAAAATTACGTCATAAAGTTATTCGTAAATATAAATAAATTAAATTATATTGTACATATTAATTAATACCTTTATCAATGCTATTTAATATCTTCATTTTATTTTATCATATTATCATATTTTTTTCGACAAATTTAGAGTATTATATTGGTACGGGAGATAATTGAAGTTATTTTTGAAGTTATTGAGGTTATGTTCGTTTTGGTAAGCTAAAGTACATAAGTACACACACCACTTTTTTTATTTTTTATATTTTCTATAATATAATTTATATTTGTATGTGTCTTCTCTATCCTCATCAGTCGTCATTTATTCGTCACTATTGTGCGAATGTTTTTTTTTTTTTTATAAATTTTCTCTTCCGCCCCTTCCTCCACCCCACTCTTGGATAGTAGCAGTAAATGCCATTCGACAAACTGGTTCTCTTCGATTCTACGAAATCTAATCTAAACGAATGAGAAAAGAGAATCACGTCGAGTGTTCTCCTGACCTCGAGAAAATTACTTTACGGGGAATTTTTTGTTTGTTTGTTTCTTTTTTTTTGATTTTTTAAATGTTTATTCAAACGTAGAAATGAATAAATAAATCGATTAATCAATCAATATCGTTAGAAAGATATAAACTTTAGTTACCTTGTACAAGTGTGTTTTGGCAACTATTCTTCTTCTTCTTCTTCTCTTTCTTATGTTTTTACTTTTTTTTTTTTTTCCCCCGAGTCTAAATCCAATATTTTTCTTTTTCTTTTTTTTTTTTTCTTTTCATTACTTCGACCAATCTTCGCTAACGAATATATTTATTTATCGAATAATTTAACGAACACGAGAGTGTATAATTTTTTTCCCCCTACATTTCTTTGTTATCAATTTGTAAAGGGGGGCGGGGAGAGGGGAAAGAAAAAAAAGCACGAAACGAAAGTTAAATCCTAGGAAAAATTGGAATTCAATCAACAAATGCAATAACCAGTCTCGTTGTTTTACGGATGAACATTTTTCTACAACCTTTAGGGATGGGGGGAAGGAGGGAGGAGCAATGGTTAAAATTTCATCGAACACATTTTTTCAATTTCACGATATATACATAGATATGAGTAGAATATATTTTAAATGATTCCGAACGAATTGTTACGTACAAAACTCGTAGCGTTAAACTTTTGTAAAAAAAAAAAAAAAAAAAAAAAAAAAAAAAAAATTAACAAAATCATTGAAATTTTTTCTCACGGATTTTTGCGTATTTCGTATGAACCGGTTCGTTGTAAGATTTTCTTTTTGTTTTTTTTCCAAAAAAAAAAAAAC
>NW_014569568.1:327695-334178 GCF_001313835.1 Polistes canadensis | reverse complement strand
TATTCGAGAAATGTATTTTTAATTTAATTATTATTATTGTCAAAATGAGATTGGCGAGAATTTTTCGCAATAAAATATGCAACTATTTGTGAGTGTGTGTACGGATGTTTTTACGATACGTGGGAACTTTGCAATTTTCTCGAGACTCGTTTAAATGTCACACAATGTGCCATCATCATAATCATCATCATCATCATTATTATCATTATTATCATCGATCGATCAATTAAATGTTTATCTTTTTCTACATTACACGCTTTTATGATAGTCGAAGAAAAATTCCACGTTCAATGTCGTAATTTATATAATGGATTTTTCTTTAGAAAGAGAAAGTGTCAATAATACGCATAATACGTCATTGATATATTCCATCGAATATATATTTTATATAATATACTTTAATGGGTTAACATGTTATTAATCTTAACGTAGAAACAATCACCGGTGGTTTGTACGATTAATTCAACGATATACTTTAATTATTTAAATTCGTTCAAATATGGGAATTAAGGATTTTCATGTGAACATTTTTCAACATTTTTCAACATTTTTCTACTACGAGTTTAAATTTGATTTTAAGAAATAGATAACAAAATTATTAAAGGGTTGAATCTGATGAATACGAAGATGATGGGATTAGTCAATCAATTCGAATTGTAATTCATTAATTTTGTTCATGGTGATTGACAATGTGTCACAAAATACTATACTATTGTTGCATAATAATCAGAGATTCTAAAATGATTGAAATTTTCTTGAATTATTTTTCATAGTATTTAATATCGTAGGTATCGGTATAACAACGATTCGATAAATTAAATAAATGATTATTGTTTAATCATCAAACTTTTTTCAACCTATTTTCCTCGTCTTCCAAAATTTGCATACAATTTTTGATAATGAGAAAAAAGAATAAGAAATTTATATAATATATATATAAATTTATATATTTTATAAAAGAAATTTATTTTTAAACGTCCTACTTTGGGGGAAAAAAAAAAAGAAGAAAAGAAGAAGAAGAAAAAAACCTCGTCGTAAAGACATTAATATTTATTAAATACCTGTTTCTCTCGTATATCATTTTTATAGCGATCGTGTTAAGAAAAAGAAGAAGAAGAAGAACAAGAAGAAAAAGAAAAAGACAAAATTTTATACGATTCTTAGGATTATAAAAAGCTGAATGAATCATCGTTAAAATATGATCTTCAAAGATATTCAGAAGGGCAAATCAATTTCTAAATTGTCAAATCATTTAATTGTCAAATTATTTTCTAGTAAAAAATCAAGCTTCCTCTTATTCGTTTTTTTTCTTCTTCCTGTTTGTGTTAATCGTATTACATTAAAGAATAATATACTTTGTCTGACAACATTAAAGATTGTTATTACAATTATATGACATTTTCGCATGTAATATAATAGCACGTTACAAACTAACGAACGATCGTTTAACATTGTCGTTTAAAATGATAAGTAGAATTACATATGTGCGTCATTGACAAATTTGCATCGATTGAAAAGAATTCTTTTTTTTTTTTTCTATTTTTTTTTCTAAACTTTCCAAATAAAAAAAAGAAAAAAAAAAAAGACAAATTATTCATATCAAAAGTAAAATAAATTCTATCAACAACAACGTTTATATGAGAAAGATTAAACAATTCCCAAGAAATATAATATTTCCAATAATTATACTGAATTCGTTAAAGAGAGGAATACATTAAAGATTTGTTTGTTTGTTTGTTTCTTTTTCCTCTAGACAAGGAAAAATATTATTCTAAATATAAACGGTGGGAATATTTCCTTGACAAATCAAATTTATTCATTTGGAAATCCTGGTGATTGGATAATACCGTTAAAAACTGCTGGCATACACAAGGAAGGTGTTAAAAAATGTGTGTATGTGTGTGTGGGATATTACGAGAAATAGAAACAGAAACGGAATGAGATAAAAACACTCACAGAATGAGTGAGAGAAAGAGAAAGAGAGAAAGAGAGAGAGAGAGAGGAAGAGAGAGTAAGGAAGAGGAAAAGGAGAGGGGAAAGAGGGGGGAAAGAGAGAGATAGATAGAGAGAATGGTAGGTTCATTCTTATGCTACTTGACTAACATACTTGTAAACCTCTCTAGTTCTCTTGGTACCAGCCAGTACGAGCCAGCGCCTACGTCACTTTTTCTTCATAACACAAATCCGTCTTCCAACGTACCAATTAACTCACTCATTCGTTGTTGTTGTGTTAGTGTTGATGTTAATGTTATTATTATTATTATTAATAATATTAATATTTCTTTTTCTAATCCCCTCCCCTTCTATCTTCTCAGTTTTACTTCTTCTCTCATTCGAATCTTTAACTTTGTTATTGTTATTATTATTATTATTATTATTTCTTTTTTTTATCCCCTCCCCTTCTTCCCTTTTAACCCTTCTATCTTCTCAATTTTATTTCTTCTCTCATTCGAATCTTTAATTTGAAATATAACAACAATAACAATAAAAAATTTTATTTACTTCTATTGGTATTCATAATTTGTTACATAATTTTTTTATATTTTTTTTTTCATCGATGTTCAATAAAAAAAATTGTTCCAACGGGTGTTTTTGTGATATTTTTATATATAATTATTATATTATAATTATTACTTAACATGTATATGAAGTTTGTGTGCGTTTATGTACGATAAATATATATATATATTTTGATAAGAAATAATAATGAAATAAAATGAATTTGTGTAATTATTTTATATTTATCTTATGTAAAAACATATCGTAATTATATATCTATTATGAATTATAGGAAAAGGATTCTTTTTAAGTCGCTTAATTTATTTCTGGAAAGGAATTAAATAGGAAAAAAAAAAAGAAGAAAAAAAAAGAAATATATCCAAATTATCAAAATGAATCTCTCGGTATTGGTATAATCATTACACAATCTTTTCCATCAATCAACAATAATCGTTCAAACGAGTCCTTGATAAAATTCACAATTCTATATATAAGTATAATAATTACTCGAATGTGTGCGCGCACACGTATTACGTTACGAACGTAAAAAAAAAGATCATAATAATCAATTATAACAAGAAAAAGAAAAAAAAGAAACAAAAAAAGTTCTCTCAATATTTTACCCTATCACTTATTAAAAAAATAAATAAATATTCAAATGAACGAAAAACAAAAATATCATATATACGATTCGAAGAAATAATCAAATAAAAGAGATCTCATAAATTTTCAATCAATCATTCTCTCCTCCATATATTAACAAAAAAACCAAATTATCAAATTTATTTTAACGAAAACGAATAAACGAAATCAAAATCTTATATTCTTCCTATACGAGAATAGTAAATAAAAAATAAACACGCCATACGTATTATTTCTCTTTTTCATAAAATTACGATGCAAAAAATTGTCTCTCGCAAAATATAAATTGTAAAAAAAATAATGAACGATCTTATCGGATAAAGATCAAAGTTGTTGATCTTACAATCAAAAAGAGTAATAGTAGAACTAGTAAATAATAATGTTAGTACTATTATTAATGATAAAACAGTAGTTAATAGTAGTAGTAGTAGTAGTAAAAATGAACGTTTGGTTAATGCTTATGTTAGCAAGTGTGCATTCGGTGCACTCCTGCATTGCACCCGTCCTCTTACGATGCATATTCCCTCCCAACAGTTTCTGGTACCAGTTTGCACAGCCTGGCACGAACGTTTCTGTTGCCTGCCTGCATGCTGCATGCTGCTGCATGCTGTTGCTGTTGCTATTGCTGCTGTTGCACTTCCAAGACCGTGGCCCACCTCTTCTTCTCCTCTCCCCCCTTTCCCTCCCGCCCTTCTTCCCATCTCACACAAACACACATACATACATTTAATCATTCGTATGAGGTGGTATATAATACATTTACTTACTCGCATACAAACATATACGATATACAACCACAATTATGTATCACTCACCTATACTATTTCTTTTTATTCTTATTCTTCTTCTTATTTCTTTCTTTCTTTATTTGACTCTCGAAGAAACTGTTCTCCATTTTTGTTTGTCTCTCTGACTCTGTTACTATAAGCAGACTATACTATCTCTTTCTACTCTTTATCCAACCAGAATGAATGATTTCTTCTTTTTTTCCACGCGTCTCTACCTATCTCCCCTCCCCTCCCTCCCCCCTCCACCCCGCCGACCATCCGTCACACCCCTTTAATGCGATTTATTATGATTTATTCTCCTGTTTTTTTTTTCTTCTTCTTCTTCTTATCATTATTATATACACACATATATATATATATATATATGTACGTATGTATTATATTGTGGATGTTAGTCAGCTAATTCTTTGGTAATTTTTAAATATACCTATTTATTATTCAAAATATTAAACTACGTTTATTGTTGTTGTATTATATTTTGTTGATTAAGTTTCTGAAATTAGTATATTGAATTATTATAATAAATCAATAATGGGAATTTAATAGGGATTCATTGAGTCATGATTAGCGAATATATTGATTCATTCGTAAACAAGATATTACAGAGAAAAAAGAAGAAAAAAAAAAAACAAACTAAATGAATAGTTTTGATGCAATTTTAAATCGATTAAAATTTCCAATTCGATTTGGAAAATGACTTCCGTGAAATTTTCGATTTAACTGTAACGTGAAACTAATGAAATTTATATGTCGAATCGGAATTATTCAAAGTTTCTGTTCGTGATCTCTCTCTCTCTCTCTCTCTTGAATGATTTTGAATAAATTATAATTTAATTGAATTCCTGAATATATAAGAGACTGTTATTGTAGGTGTTTTGAAAAAAAAAAAAAAAAAAAAGAATGAAGCTGCCTATGATATCATTAAAAATAATATGACATAAGAAGAAAAATATTTATAACAATGTACGTGCCTGTTTGAATCATTCCAATTTTTTCCTCGAACAACACAATTGACGTTACTTTAAAAATAATTCTGTACATTTAAGTAAAATATTTGTTAAGATACCAATATATTAACTGACACACACACACACACACATTGTGTATATAAATATATTAAGTGTGATTTTATCATTTTTCTTTTGTTGATATTATTTCTTATTTCACGTATAAAGAAAAAAAGAAAAAAAAAAAAAAACACAAAGAATAGCAACTTCCTGAAACTTCTGTTTATTTTTTCTCATTTATGATGATCGTAGGATTCTACAGAATTAATATCTTTTGTCTCTTTTCTTTCTTTTTTTTTTTTTTTTTTTTTTTTCTAAACTTTCCAAATAAAAAAAAGAAAAAAAAAAAAGACAAATTATTCATATCAAAAGTAAAATAAATTCTNTTGTTGTCAATTTTACCCTATAGTAAAACGCTTTCTCTTCTGTGATATATTAGACACTACACGTTGAAAGGTCGTGGACGTTTTTTTTTTTTTTTTTTTTTTTTTTTTTTTTGTTAAAATAGTGAAACTGAAGAGAAATTAGTTCTACTCGATATGTCCTTTAGATCTTTTCTAACATTAGATCACTTCTAGTTTTTTTCTTTTTTCTCTCCTTTTGAGAATGAGATACGACATAGTTTTGCAAGATCGGTGCCTCGGAGACTTGCTTTCTCGTCCAAGGACGAAGGATTCAAGGATCTCTATAATGGAAAAGTTTCTATAATAGTCTCTCTCTCTCTTTCTTTCTTTTTCTTTTTCTTTTTTTAATTTTTTTTCTTTTTTCCCTGTCATATCAGGTGATCTAGGTGAATCTAGGTTTTGAATTTTTGTATTCTTGATAATTTTCTTATTCTGCAAGTGTGACACGTAAAAGGAAATCGAAAGATTACTCAATTGAAATAACGAAAGATAAAAAAATCAATAATATTCTACAAATAATTTCGATGCATTGAAATATCTTTCTATCTTTCCTTTCATTTTCTTTCAGATGATATCAAATAATTTTGTAATAAGACAATTTTTTTTTTTTCTGAGCAATTAAAGTTATTTTATTTTTATTTATTATCTTCTTATTCTGCGTATCTGATATGTAAAAGGAAAACTTTTAAAATTGTGTAATAACGAAGGAATAAATTTAAATATTTTACATATACTATATATCATGAATAATATAACGTGATCAATAATATTCTAAAATAATTTGAATGCATAGAAAATATATCTCTCTCTTTCTCTTTTGAATTATATGAACTAATTGTAATGAATACATTTCTTCTTTTAATTGTTTCTTTCTTATTTTTCAAATTTGACAAGTAAAATAATGTTCTATCTATTATAATTGAAATTAACTAAAGGATAGAATTAAATATTATAAATATCATACGATCAATAATATTCTAAAATAATTTGAATGCATAAAAAATATATCTCTCTCTTTTTCTTTTGAATTATATGAACTTATTGTAATACATTTTTTTTTTTAATTATTTTCTTCTTATTATTCAGAGATCTGACATATAAAATAATATTCTATCTATCATAATTGAAATTAACTAAAGGATA
>NW_014569568.1:322214-327080 GCF_001313835.1 Polistes canadensis | reverse complement strand
AATTATTTGTTTCTTATTTTTCAAACCTGACATATAAAATAATATTCTATCTATCATAATTGAAATTAACTACAAGATAGAATTAAATATTATAAATATCCTACGATCAATAATATTCTAGAATAATTTGAATGCATAGAAAATATATATGCATACTTATATATATATGTATCTCATTATGTGTGTATTTGTCTCTCTCATTCTCTCTGGTATAATACACTTTCGTCAGTTGCTCGTTACGGATATCGTCAGCTTCATAGTTATGTTACTAGCTAGGTCCAATCATCCATGTATGTGGGACACGCGGATATTCCACACAAACATAATCGATCTTTCGTGTATGCACGTATGCATGTATATATTTATCTATGTATGTATATTACTCAATGAACGTAAACTCGGCTCGGTTGGAACACGATTTAGTATCGAGCTACAGACGAATACTTGCAAGATACACACACACGCACACAAACATTCATACTTATTATACAGGATGTTCCAAAAGTCATTTTATCGAGAAAATGAAATATCAATAATGAAATATTAATCAAAATTCTATATTTTATAATTTATTCGTTTTAATTTAAAATCTATTGTACGAACCATGTTCTTCTTTATCGTAAATTAAATTCATTTCAATACGAAACACAAATTAATTAGATAACGAAATGAAATATTTTTCGAGATATTATATAATATCATCAATATATCGATTATCGAATATAATATAAAGAAAAAGAAGAAAGAAAAATAATATATGTGTGCTAACGTCATTTTGAAGTTACATACATTACAATTCTACACAAGACACAAATTTTCAACTACTCGTATTTAATTTTACAATCGTTCAGAACTTTATAGGATTACAAAACAAAAAAAATATATGTTTATAAAGGAGAATAAATTTATATAAAAATCTCTTGTATATAAAATAACACAAACGATAAGATGTCGTGGATGAAGTATATTTTTCTTTTTATTCTTAAAAAGAATTTCACAAGATTCACATTTGAAATGAAACCTAATTGATTTCTTCGTTAACACTTTGTACCAACACGTTTATTTTTTTTCTTCGAATCTTTGCTATTACATGGGGGAAAAAAAAAAAATGTGAAATATTCTTTAACAAAGGCGTCAGACATGGTAGAAGGATAAAAAATATTCTCGTAGGAGAAACAACGTTCCATCAAAGAAAACTTGTCTCCTTATTTAATACACTCGTTGAGAATGTTCCCCATAACGTAGGAAGAAGAAGTCGTGTCGGTGACACGTCAGGATCGTGTAGGATTATAATACATATATACATACATACATTCATACATAGGATACATGTAAACTATACTTATCCGCGGTTATGCTTGAGAACAAACTCGTAATAGCGCAAAATTATTCTCGAACGAACAACGAATACGAAACAACTCGAATTACAAATGTTTGTTTGTACGTTTCTTTGATTTTTTATTCTCAAAATTTAATATGGATCGTTTATTTATATTAAAAAAAATAAATTATTAAATAGAATTTTCCTATGTTAAAAGGTTGAGAACTCATATTTCAGGAATAAACAAAAATAATGTACACACGATAGATATAAATGTGATCATTAATTGTATTATTATATAATTGTTAATTATATATTATTAACAATTATATAATAATCGTTTTAATTTAATTTAACTATTAATAATATACTCGGAATAATAATACTTCGTTATTATCGATTACATGTGAGTTCAAAGTTACAAGCACGAAATTAGATTTTCATTTTTAAAATTATTCGAAAACAATTGTTCTATTCGATTCCTATTGACAATGTAGACAAATTTCTTACACGTGTATGAGAAAACTGTTGACGTATTCGACAACACATATTTGAAATTTTGAAAAGGAATTTTTGAATTCGATAAATACGATTGCAAGTATGCAACGATGCAAATCAAAAGGAACGTGGTGGATTCATTTTGAATAACTTCTATGAAAATAAACTTTCGGGGAACTATTGAAACATAAATGTGACTGTAACTTTGAAACACTATCAAATATGATATTACCGTAAAAAAGTATTATTCTTTGTTTTTGCATACCGTATGTCCATTTTTCAAACTGGTTTCCCCATCATATATTACGAAACGTTCCGTATTTAAATAAAAAAAAAAATTATCTTATTTCGTAATGAGCAAAGAAATTAATTTGTCATTTTGAAATTCGTTTACACGAATAAGGTCGAATTTGTCCTTGATAATAATTAATTCATAATTCATATGGATTCAATTTTATATCTGTATCGATAATTATGATAAATTATTCTGAATATTATTAAGGTTAAATTAATAAATAGGAAAATATATAATAAATAGGGGAAAAGTAACATTATAATTAACGTCAAATTAATTCTTCTTCTTCTTCTTAATTTTTTAATTTACATTGATACTATTTTTTTTGTCTTTTTTGTTTTGTTTTTCGATTCAATTTATTATCAGAATTATTGATTCGAAGGTCATCGTAGTTTGTATCGATAAGTTCATAAAAATCGATCCAATATCTGTCCATCAAAGAATTGAATTTAACAATTGTATTATACTGAAAAAAAAAACAAAAAAAAGAACCAAAAAGAGATTATATTCCATCCTCCCACGTGCGAATTTTATTTTTGTTGTTGTTGTCAATTTTACCCTATAGTAAAACGCTTTCTCTTCTGTGATATATTAGACACTACACGTTGAAAGGTCGTGGACGTTTTTTTTTTTTTTTCCTTTTTTCAGTCACCATTTTATGCCTCGTCATATCGAGATGACGAATGAGGAATGTTAAATGCGTTAGATAATTTGCATAACTGCGTTCACGACCGTGAAAAAAAAAATTAAAAAAAAAAAAAATCTATATATATATACACTTCATCTTTTTCGTAAAAGATGCCAAATCCTTTTATAGTTTTATATTTTCTTTTCTTCTTCTTCTTCTTTTTTTTTATGATTATTATTATTATCCTCAAAGAAAATGAAGTTTCTTTTGATTCCTTCGATCTTTTGAAAGAAAAAAAAAAAAAAAAATAAAGAAAAGATAATTGTCGTGCAATTAACGTAACCTCTACCAATTAACTTTACAAATCTTAAGTGGGGTGGGGTGAGGTGGGGTAGAACAAAAATTAGAGTTTGTTAATTAATTTCTAACTTCTCGTTAACATTCAAAGTTTTTATTTACACCTCCTCCTCCTCCTCCTTTCCCCACTCTCCCCTCTTCTTTTTTTCCTCTCTCTCTCTCTCTCTCCTTCTATAATTGGGATAAAAAAAAGAATTCTTTTTTTTTTATATACGCAATCACAGTATCATCGTTTCTCTTATACACCATAAAGAACTTTCTCCCATTGACTGATTCTCAAGCAATAAAATGCTTACGATATTTCTTAGCGGAAGGATTCTTTTTGCAAGTTGAACGACCGTGAGCAGAGAAAAATACAGGGGAAGGGGGATTAAGAGGGGGTGGAGAAGGAGGAAAAGGAAAAGGGATTTCTTCTAGCTCAGTTTTAACTATGTTACTCAACATGAATCCTATCTGAACGTCAGGTCGTATAAAAAGATTCTTCAAAGATATTTCGAGATAAAAAAAGAAAAAGATATTTCTTTTCAAGTCAAACTTGGTCGACGAGATCTAACATAAAATTTAATAATAATTCATTGCGACTTATATTTAAATTCTTATATTCGAATATAAAAAAAATGAAAATACAATTAAATATCTTGTTTTTTTCTTTTTTGTTTTTGTTCTACAACAAAATCTATGGTATTATATTTATGTCAGTAAAATTAATATATATATATAATAATTTTATATTATTTATATATATAATAATATATATCTTCTTTTTTTATTAACCATAGAAAGAAAAAAATCAACCGAAAGAAAAGGTCAAATTACTTTTCGAAAATATATTATTTGTAAATATATTATTAATCGAACGATAAAATGCAGATAACGTAGAATAAGAGAAACAAAACCCAAAGAGGAAAACTGTTATTAGATTTGAACTTACAAGAGGTGTTTGTTGTAGGTAGAGAAGAAATCATTTTATTTGAAATTCCTTTGATACTTTCTTTAACAAAATATAATTTAAAAAAGTAATACATATATATATATATTATATCGTATAATAAAAACCCAAGAATTAGAGAAGATAAACAAGGAAATTGTTGCATTTGAACATTAATATCGATGATAGTGGTAGTGGTAGTGAATTGAAATGTATCAAAAGTTTTAACAAATTTTATTTAAAATCCTTGGTCAAATCTTGATTTGAAAGAAAGGAGTATAATTACATAACATTATCCAAGACACATTATGCTCTCTCTCTCTCTCTCTTTCTCTCTCTTACCAAGAATCCATGTGGCGTAAGGAAAAGTGTTTTTGAAGAGCAGCACCACCACCAATACCACCAAACCAGTACCAGTACCAGCATCAGTATTATCGTTGAAAGAAGCCGCTAGTATCCCATGAGAAAAGATGATAGGAGAGGATGCTACGAAGATCCTAGCCGAGTTTCTCATTCGAGTTCTCTCAGTCGAGTTCTCTTAGAACGGCATTAGAAACAGACATTTCCCTGGCATAGCAGAAGGCATTGAACCTTTCACCTATCACGCCAGTAACATCGTTCTCGACTCGATTCCCCACCTCTTTCTAACCTCCTCCACCCCACCCCACCCCACCCCATTCCATCCCATCCCCTTCTCTCTCTCTCTCTCTCGTACTCTTTCTATCTCTTTATCTCTCACACTTACTCGACCAGCATGCAGCTCGTTCACCATCCTTCAATTTACAGTGACTCACAAAAATAATTATATGCTCTATACTTATCTTACAATTATACATATA
>NW_014569568.1:298333-321864 GCF_001313835.1 Polistes canadensis | reverse complement strand
TTTTTAATCAGATATAATTCTCTGCTGTATAAATCGTTCGAAATGTTTTTTTTCTTCTTCTTCTTCTTCTTTTTTTTTCAGGTTGAAATATTTATACGACGATTTATAACAAAAACGCGTTGTAAATTATCTCTTTTTATTTTTTTTTTTCCTTTTGTTAACAGGCGATGGCAGCGGTTGTGGGCTTAACATGTTCAAATGTCTCGACGGAAAGTGCATACCGGCATTATTGGTTTGCAACTATGAACGTAACTGCGAGAACGCCGAGGACGAGTTTCAATCGTGTCGTAAGTACAAACAAAATCATGCATTTACACATAAACGTAATATATATATATATGTATATACATTTTCAACCTACGAAGAATTTATAATAATTGACGTCGTTCCTGTTTTTACGAATTAAAAGGAGTAGGGGGGTAGAAAAGGGGGGAGGGGAGGGGAGGGGGGAGATAAATTGTCGAGTTTCGTTAATCGTTTAATAAATATCTATAATTAATCTTCCTTATTTTATTAAGACTTTATGTTCCTGTTATAATAGCTTTTATTTTTTTTTAATTGCTATTTCTAAGAGCGATTTATCGTAATAAATATAAATAAATAAATATAAAAGAAATGATATCATAGGCTAACTTAGCAGGATTTTTTTTTTTTTTTTTTTTTTTATAAACAAATATTCACATAACAATCGAAACTTCATTCGATTTTTTTTCCTTCCTTTTATTTATTTTTCACCGACAAGATTTTTGTATGCAGAAAGGCGGGGGGGGGGGAAGGGGGTTATAGATTCGTTTGCAAATTCTTTGATTTATTTGATTTACTTTCTTTCCCCCCCCCCCATCACCCAGACAATCGTGTAGAAAAATTACGACGATTCGAAACGTTCTCGTTTCCCATTTGTGCACTCTCATTCTTATCCAAAGTTGTTTTTTTTTTTGTTACCTTCGAAGAAACGTTTGTTATGCGGTAGACGATGTTAAACCGGAAGGTAGATAGGTAGGTAGGTAGGTAGGAAGGTAGAAAGAGGACGTTGATGACCCTCTTTCAAGTGCGACGTGCAAAAGTTCCGCTAGTGAACCAACGAATCAACGAACGAACGAACGAATCAACGACACTCGACAAAATGGGGACCCACTGCCACGATTTACGTTTTTTTTTTTTAATTTGACCGCTAAACCAGAGACTTTTCTTTTCCTTCTTCTTCTTCTTTTTATTCTTTTTCTTTTTCGTTTTTATTTCTTACGTCAAAGAATTCGAACATATTTCATTCGTTCGAATTTAATCGAGTTGAGAACGATGATGATGATTATGATTATGATTATGGTGTTGATTGATGATGATTCGACAATCTAATTTCTCTGTCTATGATAAATTTAATAATTTAATAATCATTTTTCTTTTCTTTTTCTTCTTATTATTGTTTGTTTGATTTGTTTCATTATCCTACGAAATCTTTTTTTTTTTTGTTAAAATGTAATTAATAATAAAATAATAAGATTGAAATGTATATATCGTTAGATGATTGTATTTGTCGCATGGAAAAATTTCAATGAATTCGCTCTCGAAATTATTTAATTTCCGGCACGCGAGATTCGTCGAATGATCAAATCAAAACGAGAAACATAGATTTTTATTTTTATTTAATCGAAAACAGGAAAACTGTTACGTTTTATACTTGATATATATATATATATATATATCGATAATAATAATAATAATTATTATTATTTTTATTGTTACATTGTTGATGATACATATCGTATTTCTTTTTATTTTATATTTTTCTCTCTGTGTTACGTAAGTTAAATAATTATTTTACTGATCATCGCGTGTTGTCACTATTATGTCTGTTATGCGATAAACATTTTTTTATCTATTGATTTTATTTCTATCGTATTGACTGCAATTGAGATTCTTACACAAACAAAAACAAAAAAATTGCAATTTATATATATTTTCTCGTATTATTTAATTTACAATTAGAAATATATGTATCAATCTCGTCATCATTATGATTTAATTAGAATTTGATTTCTTTTCTTTTTTTTATAGCAGAAAATGATTCCCAACGCTTTGTGATTCATTTTATATTTCTTTCTAATCTATTTCTACGAATCAAATGTGTTCTCGCAATATCTTTCTCTCTATTAATATTAATTGACTTTAATATATTTTTATAATTTCATAATTTTATTATTTTTTTGTTCATAGCACCACCCGATTGCGAAGTCGGTCAAATTACTTGCGGCCAATATATTTTCAACAAAACTTATTGCATACCGTTACATCAAAAATGTGACATTACGGTGGATTGCGTGGACGGCTCCGATGAGGATGGTTGTCGTGAGTATTTTTTTGTTTTTTTTTCTAAACACTTCACTTAATTATATTTTTTAAAATACACACACACAGAAGAAAAAAAAAGAAAATGGTGAACAAAATGATTTTCTAAATTATCCAATAATCGAAATAATAGAAAATGTTTGGATTAATAAATCATACATACTTCAATGTATCCGACAAATATATTTAGAAACAGGTTTATCAAGTTGAACTCTTCTTTGAGATATCTGATGAATGTCTTTTTTTTTTTTTTTATTTTTCTTATCTTTTTATATCTCATCTTTTAAGTTTATTCGCAGACTTTCCTTTTCTTAATGTGCATTGCATGCGATATACATAACTCGTTTTCTATGCGATAATTTCTACCAAGATGTATTATATGTATTCAACGATGAAACAATTTTATATGATAATTATTCATTGAAAAGAAAGAAAAAAAGAGAAAAGATAGAAAATTTTCTATTTTTATCTTTATTATCCATATATATTTTCTAACGTGAAGATTGATAGAAATGATATTATCAATGTTTCTTTCTTTTTTTTTTTTTTATACTTATTTTTCTTATTTAAATGCAAATTATAAATGACCAAATTTATCTTTAGATGAACTATAAAGATTTACGTAAGGGTTGTTCGATAAGTCGTCTCTCTCTCTCTCTCTCTCTTACGTATTATTATTATTATTATTTATATAAAAAAGTTAATTTGACCGACAAAAAAAATGATTTCTATGTGTGTTTGATTAATAATTGTTCAAATTAACGGCTTATAAACATTAAACAATAACGAACGAAATAACTACGTACAAATTAATGATCATTATTAATAAAACAAAGAATATAATTTATCATTTAATTATTGGTATTTTTTAATACGAAGATAAAATAACAATATTTTGTGTCCTGTTGAATTAAATGTTGTACTCCAATATGGCGTCTAAAAATCGTTTTCTAACCTCTTTTCTATAACAATTGAGTTTCCTTATACAAATAATCAACTTTAGTTTGAAATATGGTATTACATTTAGATATCATTAACACGTTCCGTCCCGCGTAACCCGTACTTTGGTTACGGGCATGTTTCCGTTGGGCCCACGTAACCCATATATGGGTTACGCTTTTCTTGTTCAAGGTAAATATGATTTTCTGTTGCATTTTGAAAAGAAATTTATTGGAACAAGTTCTGAAGTATAAATATAGAATATACAACATGAAAATTGAAAAAATACACAAATAACACTCTAGTTTTAATTAATTTATATAGGATAAGATATTACATTATACTATGTCGTATGATATTCGTTGAAACAATCCAAGCACATATGTGGCGATTTTGGGGAATTCAAACAATAAGTTGTCGTTTTTTTAAGGTTTTCTTTTGCTTGTTGGCGTCCTACGTTTTTCTTCTTCTTTTGGTAACACAGTACGCACATCCTTCTTACAGGCTTGCCCTGTTGATTCTTGCGAATCTCCAAGTGGTGAGACAGATTCCTTCTTTCGTGTCTATTAGTGTTGGGCACAGTATTTTTTGAGGACAACCATTCTGTGACTAAAAATTCACGAAATTTTCTTATCTCTATTTTTTTGTTGTGTAGCTCTCTGATACACTATATGTGTGTTTACGATCGTTGTCCCTAAAAGTAAATATATTGCTAATTTGCGATACCATTTGATGCTTTTTCGTATGTTTGTTGCATATGACACCATCTAGTCGCTTCTGTCGATGCCACTTTTACCAATATTGTACTCTATTATCGTCAAAGGCTTCATTTTCGAAGGACGACCGCGATTTGTAGAATCAGAGCTTTGAGTCATGATGAGAGGATGTTTTGTGGATAAGATTCTGACATCGCGAACATCTCTCCATTTTAGTACTACGATACCATTATGATCATCTCGTGCCACCATTTCACAATAAAAATAAACTTACATATAAGATTATTTCGGAAGAAAACAATTTATAAATTTCATAGGTCGATAGTAATGTAAATAAAGATAATCGACAATGCACGGGACCTACTAGAGGTTACATTGTTTATATTCCCGCATATCTCTCCGCTATCGTTCTAGCGCGCCGACAGTAAAACTTAGGCCGGCAGGAAACTCAACGAAATCACGCTTGGTACGGAACGTGTTAATAATAGTTTCGTTTGTATTTAAAAGTTAATATTTGTTAATAAATTATTCTTTTAAATGGCGAATAAACAACCAAAATTCGACCATAATAAGGGGGTTAATAATCTTGAAAAAGATGTTTCGTAAGAAATGACTCGTGTATTAATTCGAAAAGTAAATCGGAGATTTTTTTTTATCAATGAAATATGAGTATTTGAAACGTAACGATATAAATAAGATACTATAGTATACTATTCGCTAAGGAATATGATTATAGTATGATATTCGATCGAAAAAGAATTTGTAACGATTAGACGTCGTATACACACATCTATATAATTATTATTATTATTATTATTTATTAAACATTTTTTTTTATTTTTATTTTTTTAACCGTTCCATTACAAAATATGTGTGCACTAGTAATGTTAAAAGTGTATATAAAAGTCGATGAACAGTTATTACATCAGAATGTGAATATTATTACGAGATTTCTCATACTTCGTATATGGAACAAGCATCATCATCATCATCATCCAGCAAAGCTAGAAACTTTCCTAACTAATTCTAATGCCACATTCATTGTCGACTTAACAATAAGTATCCTGGATTAGCATGAACTTTATAAAGAGCAGCATCGTAAATGCTTTCTCTTTGATGTATCGTTATAGAAAATGTAATATTCGACAAAATAATAATTCATTCTTTTTTGATATCACAAATTCTTGCAATTAATATACTCTTGAGTATTCTTACCCCCCCCCCAAACTGCAATTAAATTTATATCAATTTCAAATTTGGACAATCCTTAAATATGTTTCTACTGGAAATATGATAAATTGTTTAAATATCACATTTGAAACGGATACGAATACACCTGTGTGACTTAGTGGTGTACGTATGTGTAAGTTATATCTCATACATATGATTTCATTTTATCATTTCAAATTTAAATGGAATGTTAAGTGATATATATTTAAAATTAGTTTCAGTAATAAATAACGGAATCAAGTAACAATGAAAAATGTTTATACAAATATATCAAATTTTTTTTATATAAATTTGTATTCATCTTCACATAAATATTGTTAGAAATGATTATCCTTCAGTATTTTTTTTTTTTTGTCTAATTATGATTATTATAGATAAATTAATCTTTCCCTTATCGAGAACATTTATCATCTAAACTAATTATAAGTTTACGTTTGACTTGTACAGACTTTGTAATTCACTTGACACTACTTTCAGTAAGAGAAGTTAAGACACACACACACAAGCTGTGCCAGTAGCTTTGCTAAATCGACCAGACCGTAATTGAAAGCATTAATGTAGCTTAGAATGATAATGAATACGTCGTTAAATGCGTGGGGCTACTCGTGTTAGTGATTTCATATATATATATATATATATGCACACGTATACACATATATAAATATACATATATACACGTAACGTTTAAGATACTTTTCTAAATAAAATAAAAAAAAACACACGTTGCTAAAACATTCAATAATTATGTCATAATTTATCATTACGTATTACTATGATAAATAAAAAGAACATAATATAATAATAATAATAATAATAATAATAATAATAAACAAATAAAAAGATAATCAGATGATCCTGGGACATTAGGTTTCGTCGATGGCCTTCGTTTCCTCGCACGATATTGTCCTTTGTGATATATTCGAGGTGTATGCGCGTGTGTTAATTTCCGGTAGTTACAGTGAATGAGTCTAAAGAGGGGATTCGTTTCGTCTTTATGCACTGGTACAAGTGCACTCCAATGAATAAAACTAATTGAGGGGTTGCGCGTGATAACTCAAGTGTATCCTATTTTCTCGATGACGTAATTAATTTAAAAACCATTTTCTTGGCCTTTGACGTTATGGGTAAAAGGTTTTTACGGTGAAAGTTTTTTCTTTCTTTCTTTCTTTTTTTTTTTCCTACCTCTACTACAGAGATTATACTTAATTATGTTATAATGAGAGCGTAATCAGTGTTTAACGAAATCCGTCCGTTTAATTATTTTCTTCCAACGTTACATACGTTTACACATGTACAGTAAATCACAAAAGTATTCGTAATTTAATCTCTTATCGTCAATTTTCATTCATTTATATTCGCAATGATATTTGAAGTATACAATTTTATGGATAAAAATATAAAGGGTGGGGGTTTTTTTTTTTTTTTAAATCAATCGAACTTTGACTTTTTTTTTTATTGAGACTCCAAACTTTTTGAATCAACCCCTCGTGTATACATTTTCGTATATACAAATTTGTGTTGTTACATTTCATTACGAAGAAATATAAATTTTGTTGTTGTTGTAAATTGACAATAAGAGGGTAAGGAATATTCTTCAGACTTGAAAGAATAAAATGATGGTTGTTTGAAGTATGGTTATAAAAGTTTGAACAAATCCGCATACAGATTACAGAAAATGTCAGCCGGACGACTTTAGATGCGGCGGCACTCATCCTGAACTTTGTATACCGAAAGAAAAAGTTTGTGACGGATATTTGGATTGTCGTAACGGAAAGGACGAAGAAAAATGTGATAGTAACGTAAAGGCACCATGTCAACTCGACGAATTTCGATGTAACACCACGCAAAAGTGTATAGAACATAGTGCAAGATGTAATCACAGGGACGATTGCGGTGACAACAGCGACGAGGAACATTGCAGTTAGTATTACATATAAAACATACATATAAAACATACATATATATATTTCCTTATAAAATATCCCATACAAAAAAGTAGAAAATTTTATAAATTTATTTATATTGTTATATCACACAATCACATAAAATGAAGTTTATCTATTAACAAGGGGTTTGATTTACCGATAAATTCTCAGCGGCAGCGTGGCCGAGCGGACTAAGGCGCTGGTTTTAGGCACCAGTCCGAAAGGGCGTGGGTTCGAATCCCACCGCTGTCAAACTTTTTTTTTTATAATTTTCTTACACAAAATTAATTATTAGAATTTATTTCAATATCCGAATTATTTAAATTATAATAAAATATATTTTTTCCTATATATTTTGAATCAAATCCACTGCTATAATTTTACTAGGGACATATAAAGTATATACAAATATATTGTATACCGTGTTTTATACTTTTTTTTTATATTATAAAATTGGAAAAAAAAAGAATACTAATAGAATACAATAAAAAGGTCTATTTTATATTTTTCATTCTTCTAGGTTTTCCACCGTGTACGATAAACCAGTTTCGTTGCTCAAATGCACTTTGCTTACCTCTGATATTTCGATGCGACGGTTATTTAGATTGCATCGATGGTTCTGATGAGAAAGGTTGTTCGGCGACAGCTTGTCCTAGCCACAAATTCATGTGTCCGAAGGGTGCACCAGGTGGTAAACCACTTTGTATTAATAGATCTCAACTCTGCGATGGTAAAATCGATTGCGAGGATGGTGCCGACGAGGAAGCTGCTTGTTGTAAGTTTTGAAAAAAAAGATACATTAAATTTTTCTACAAAAAAGAAAAAAAATTGTTCACAATATCGTTTCCCTATTTTTTCTTCTTTTCTAGCAACGAGCATGTGCGGATCATTGGGTTGCGAGTTCAGTTGTCAACCGTCTCCAACTGGTGGTGTTTGTTATTGTCCTTCTGGTAGAATACTAGCGAACGATTCAAGAAATTGCATAGGTATGACAACTTAAAACAAATGTTTTTTTTTTTTTACGAATAAAAAATCTGTAGATTTAAAAATCGTGCGAGACGTTACATTACTTTTATTTCGTTTCTTTCTTTTTGTTTTTTTTTTGTTTTTTTTTCTTCAACAGACAGAGACGAGTGCATGGAGTGGAACTTCTGCGATCAAATTTGCGAGAACATGGATGGTTCATACAGTTGTAGTTGTGCACCGGGTTACGTATTACACGGAAATAACGAGTGTCGTGCACAGAATATATCAGCTTTCGAATTATTGGTTGCCCAAGATCGTGCTATTTGGAGGATGTCGGCTAACGGTCAGGATCCAAGGATAGTTGCTAACACTACTGGTGCCAGCGGAGTTGACTATCTTTACTCGCGAAATCTTTTGTTTTGGAGCGACACTAAAACGAGAAAAGTGCATTCGGAATCTTTGAATGGTAACATAGCTACCTCTGCGTTAGACATATATCTACCAGTTTCCTGGGGCCCGGTATCGATCGCAGTTGATTGGATCGGAGAGAAGCTTTATATTGTTGACTCGGTCGTTCAAAAGATAGACGTATTTGAATTGGACGGACGATATCATGGGATCGTACTTGGATCTAATCTAACTAGCCCTTCCGATATCGCATTGGATCCAACCGTGGGTCTTATGTTCATTGCCGACAGCAGACAAGTTTTGAGAGCAAACATGGATGGTACTTCTGCGTTTCCAATCGTATCCGAGGCAGCTTATAAGGTATCCGGTATATCCGTCGATACGATAACACGAAGAATTTATTGGTGCGATGCGTTGTTGGATTATATTGAAACTGCCGATTATTATGGACGGAATAGAGTAATTGTGGTCAAGGGATCACAAGTACCGTCACCGGTGAGATTGACTTTGTTTGAAAGTAAGATATATTGGACGGATAATATGAAACAGGCGGTAATGAGTGTCGACAAGAAGCAAGTGAGTAATTCTATAGAAACAGTGTTTAAAGTAAGAGATGCCAAGGCTGTTAAAGCTCTTCATGCATTAGCTCAGCCAGCCGTATCGAATCCTTGCGGTAATAACAATGGTGGTTGTCAACATATGTGCATAGTTACTGCCGTCTCGAGTCAAGAAAATAGTTTGGGTTATCGTTGTGCTTGCGACATCGGTTGGAGACTATCGAGCGATCTCAGAAATTGTAATTTAGTCCAAGAGTTCCTTATGTACTCCCAACAAAGATTTATTAAGGGTCGCGTATTGGATCCGGTTATAGAGGGTTTCAGCGATGCAATATTGCCCGTAGTTTCAAGAAGAGCAAGATTCGTCGGTTTAGACTACGACGCTTATGATCAATACATTTACTATAGCGATGTCTTGCAAGACGTCATTTACAGGGTACATCAAAACGGTACCGGTCGAGAAATAGTATTGGCGAGTCAAAACGAAGGTGTCGAAGGATTGGCGGTAGATTGGGCTGCCAAAAATCTTTATTACATTGACTCGCGTAAAGGAACGTTGAACGTATTGAGCACGCGAAATGTAACTTACAGGAGAACCCTCTTGAAAAATCTTAAACGACCACGTGCCATCGTAATTCATCCAAATCACGGATACATCTTTTTCTCCGAATGGGATAGACCAGCTAATATCAGCAGAGCACACGCAGACGGATCCAATTTGATAGTTTTTAAAAATCTAACTTTAGGTTGGCCAAACGGATTGGCCATTGATTTTTACAACCACAGATTATATTGGTGCGACGCATTACTCGATCACGTACAACATTCGAATCTCGATGGTACGGACGTTCGTACAGTTAATTCGAGATTAATACGACATCCATTTTCCATAGCTATACACGAACAGTGGATGTATATAACCGATTGGAGATTAGACGCTATAATTCGACTTCACAAGAAAACTGGAGAACAGGAATCGATTCTCGTTCGCGAACCAGCCTCTAATAGACTTTACGGGGTTAAAGTATTCAGTCGTGATGTACAAGTCTATACATTGGGAAATACCTGTTCTATAAATAATGGTGGTTGCGAAAAACTCTGCTTTGCAATACCGCATAACAATACAAATAAGAATGTTGTCACTCCTCACTTGACTCAAGTTTGTGGTTGCCCCTACGGCGAAAGATTGCAAGCCAATGGAAAAACGTGCACGGCTGATCCAGAATTGGAACCACCCGTTCAAGCTTGTCCTAATAGTTGGGATTTCACTTGTGCGAATCAAAGATGTATACCGCAGTCATGGGTTTGCGACGGGGAGAACGATTGTTTGGATAACAGCGACGAGATGCAAAATTGTACTAAAACAACTTGCGGTACCAACGAGTTCCAATGTAAATCGGGTAGATGCATGCCCATGAGTTTCCATTGCGATTCGGAGAACGATTGCGGGGACAACAGCGACGAACTAGGATGTCCTAACGTAACGTGCAGCAGTAATCAATTTGCTTGTGCAAATAACCGTTGTATACCGGCTACATGGAAATGCGATTCTGAAAACGATTGCGGGGATAGTTCGGACGAGGGTGATTTCTGCGCAGCCAAAACCTGTTCTTATTTCCAATTTACTTGTCCACGATCGGGCCATTGTATTCCTCAATCTTGGGTATGCGACGGCGACAACGATTGTTTCGATCAACAAGACGAAGCGGATTGTCCACCAGTTACGTGTGTCAGTACGTTATTCAGTTGTGCCGATAAAAAGATGTGCATCTTAGATTCGTACAAATGTGACGGTATATCAGATTGTAACGACGGTAGCGACGAATTAAATTGTCCATCATTGGCTCCGGATCAATGTAATACCGATAAACAATTCCAATGCGTTAGCTCGTCCATTTGTATTCCAAGAAGTTGGTATTGCGATGGTACGGCAGATTGTCCTGATAAATCTGACGAGCCTCCTACTTGCGAACAAGTCGATTGTCATCCTGGCTATTTCAAGTGTCAAAACTCCCGATGCGTTTTCAAGGCATACATATGCGACGGCAAAGACGATTGCGGAGATAATTCAGACGAGGACACGACTCTGCACGCTTGCGGACCACCGGAACATAAATGCGACTCGGAACAATGGAAATGTCCAAATATAACTAACAGATGCATTAACTTAACTCAAGTATGCGACGGCACATTCGATTGCCCTAACGGCGCTGACGAAGGAGTAGGCTGTGACTTGGAAGAATGCCAACATCAGAGTGGATTATGCAGCAACAAATGCATTCGTACACCTTTAGGAGCTCAATGTGCTTGTTCGGCAGGCGAGGAACTCGATTCCGATGGATATACTTGTCGGGATTTGGACGAATGCGATCCACCCGGTCGTTGTTCCCAAATTTGCATAAATAACAAAGGAAGTTATCATTGTAATTGCGTGGATGGTTATATTCTTGAAAAGGATAAACATACCTGCAAGGCATTAAATCACAGCGCAGCATTTCTCATTATATCCAATAGGCATACTATACTGGTTGCTGATTTGCAAGAGCAAGCTTTGGAGAGAGTACCCATAAACGTAGAAAACGTTGTAGCAACTTCTAGTAACATGCATACGGGAACAATATTTTGGTCTGACATGAAATTAAAGAAAATCTCTAGATTGGAAAGAGGCAGCGACCCGCAAGACGTTATATCAACCGGTTTAGATTTAGTCGAAGGATTGGCATATGATTGGATTGGTCAAAATTTATATTGGTTAGATTCGAAATTAAATACGATTGAAGTGGCCAAAGAAACTGGAGAAAGGAGAATGGTACTTGTGAAAGAAAACATAACTCAACCCCGTGGAATGTGTTTGGATCCAAGTCCAGAAGCTCGATGGTTGTTCTGGACGGATTGGGGTGAAAATCCGCGTATAGAAAGAATTGGAATGGATGGTACTAATAGATCTACCATTATCAGTACCAAGATATATTGGCCTAATGGATTAGCCTTGGATATCGCCAATAAAAGGGTATACTTTGCCGACAGTAAATTAGATTTCATTGACACTTGCTTGTACGACGGTAGTAAGAGAATCCAAGTATTAGCTAGTTCACATTACTTGTTGCATCCTCATTCGCTCACGTTATTTGAAGACACGATGTATTGGACGGACAGACAATTGAACAGAGTATTATCGGCTCATAAATTTTATGGATCTAATCCAACAGTCATATCACATTTGATATCACAACCGTTATCTATACATGTACATCATCCAGTATTACAACCGATGTCACCAAATCCTTGCAATTCAACGAGCAACAGCGAAACTTGCGATCATCTGTGCCTTCTTTCACCGAGTAATCCATTGGGATATACATGCAAATGTCAAGCTGGTTACAAATTAGTCAAAGGTTTCCAATGCGTCCAAGAAGATTCCCCATATTTAATGGTATTGCGCGGATCACAAATCGTAGATATTTCTTTAACACCTGGCGACACTAAAACCGGTTACATAACTCCGGTTGTTGGAGTAGAAAATGGTCGGGTTATTGATTTCGATAGAAAGGATCGAATAATTTATTGGTTGCAAGGGAAAGAATCTGACGATGAAAATGGCACGATATATACCATACCCTATGACGGTGGAAATAAAACAGAATTTCCAAATCCGGCTGGTGATTCCGGTATCGTTGGGTCACCCTCCACCATGGCTTTCGATTGGTTCGGTAGAAATTTGTTTATAGGAAACCGATATGCCTCCAACATCGAGGCTATTAAAATTGATGGAAAAACGCGATTTAGGACAATCGTATTAGCGAACGACGGCAACAGAACATCCGTAGCTAGGCCGAAATCTATGTGCGTCGAACCAATCGATGGACATATATTCTGGGTTGACGATGGTGGTTTTGGTATACCGATGAAAATAGGAAGAGTGAATATGGACGGTACTAATCCAATCGTCCTCGTGGATAATGTTGAAAAGCCAGTTGCCATAACGATAGATATTCCAAGTAAAACAGTTTATTTCAGTACGGAATATCCAACATTTGTGATGGCCATGAGCACAGATGGCCGAAACGTTAGGACTATTCTTTCAATTGCAAATAATATAGCTTTGCCAAAGGCCCTAGCTGTTCACGAATCTAAATTGTATCTTTTAGATCCTGTTTACGATAAAATTGAAAGGGTAGATCTTCCAAACGGTGACAATCCTACAACCATAGTCGACAACGACTCGGAATTAAAGACCATGATTATTTATAAGAAACGCATTACCGGATCACATCCTTGTCTTGTTAACAACGGTGGTTGCGAGCAACTATGTTTCCCATCATCGGGAGGAACCAGAGTATGCGCTTGCGGAATGGAATATCGTAAAGTTGACGACACCAGGTGCGAACCTTTCAAGACATTTGCCGTTGTATCTCAATTGGATGTGGCAAGAGGATACAGTTTGAAGGATGCCAAAGAAGCTATGGTACCCATTGCTGGTGCTGGTCATCACATTTTACACGTGGACGTTCATTATGCGAATAATTGGATTTATTGGGTTGAATTTAATCGGGGAATATGGAACGGAATTTTCCGTATAAGACCAAACGGTACGGAACTTCAACAGATTATTAAACAAGGAATAGGCTCTAATGGTATCCGTGGATTGACCATTGATTGGATAGCTGGCAATTTATATTTCGCCAACGTTTTCCCACACGATAATTACGTAGAAGTTTGCAGGCTCGACGGTAGCCATAGGAAAGTCCTTATAAAGACGATGACCGATGCACCAAGAGAACTAGCAGTTAATCCCATAAAAAGATTTTTATATTGGATCGATTACGGACAATATCCTAGAATAGGTAAAGCATTTTTGGATGGTAGTAATTCATCGTCGATCGTTACATCTGGTATAAGCACACCGCGCGATTTAACCGTAGATCCCGTGACTCATGACCTTTATTGGGTCGATTCGAAATTGGATACGATACAGAAGGTGTCTTACACCGGTGGGAATCGTCAAATAATACGTAGAAATTTGCCAAATCCGATGGGCGTTGCGATTTATGGCGACGAAGTTTATTGGGTAGATAGAAATTTGGCAACGGTATTTAAAGCAAGCAAATATCACGGCAACACGAGCTTACCGATACCGGTTAGAACGAATTTACCTAAATTAAGGGACATCGTTATATTCGATCAGAAAAATCAACCGACCGATTTTACGAATCAATGTTCGATAGCCAACGCCGGTTGTGCACAACTATGCTTTGCCTATCCCAATGATCGATTTGTATGCGACTGTGCCACCGGGAAATTGGCTAGTGACGGTGAAACCTGCGAGAATATGAACGAGTATCTGGTATTCGCTACGAGAACGGAAATAAGATCGATTGGCTTGGATCCACGTAATACGAGTCTTCCATTCAATCCAATTGGTAATTTCACGAACGTTGCTGGTATCGATTTCGATTACGCCGATAAAAAACTTTTCTTCACGGAAATAACGCCCTGGGCGCAGATAGCATGGATGAAAGCTGAAAATCCATCATTAACCGAAATGCATACACTTTTGAACAAGGACATCAATCCGGAAGGCATATCGTACGATTGGACTCAAAAGAAAGTATACTGGGCTGATTATACTAATAACAGTATCTATGCGATGAACCTAGACGGTTCGCACATGGTTATGATAGCTAGAGTCAACAGACCTAGAGCTATAGTTGTAGATCCTTGCAACGGATCGCTCTACTTTACCGACTGGGGTCGTTTCGGTACGTCGGGAAAAATTTTCCGCACTACCATGGCCGGTTCATTGAGAAAAGCGATCATCGATAAGAATTTATTACAACCAAGCGGATTGGCCATCGATTACGAGGATCGTATACTTTATTGGACCGATGCTGTACGAGAAAAAATCGAAAGATCCGATCTTAATGGAAAGAATCGCGAAGTTTTGGTCAGCGCAACGATTTATCCGTTTGCCATTACCGTTTTCCGTGAACATATTTATTGGACTGATCTTCAACTACGTGGGGTATATCGTGCTGACAAATATACAGGTGCCAATAAAATAGAATTAGTTAAACGTTTGGAGTATTCGCCTAGAGACCTGTTCGTTTATTCCGGGGAAAGGCAAAAGTGTAAGGTCAATCCTTGTAACATCAAAAACGGAGGATGTAATCAATCTTGTCATCCTGGAGTTAATGGATCGGCAGAATGTAAATGCAACGATGATAGCAGACTCGTAAACGAGGACAGAATGTGTGTGCCTAAGAACGTAACTTGCGACGCTAGTAAATTTGCTTGTAGAAATGGTCGTTGCATCTCGAGAATGTGGGCATGCGACGGGGACGATGATTGTAATGACGGCTCGGACGAGGATACCAACTATTGTTGTAAGTTATTTTGCCAATTTTCTTTTAATTTTCATTTAATCGCATCACAAATGAAATAATTATAATTATAATTATAATTCGTCGACGCGTATCATTGTTTTGTTTTTTTTAATTGATTTATATTTTAGCTTATCACTCGTGCAGTCCGAACGAATTTCGTTGCAACAACGGTCGTTGCATATTTAAAACTTGGAAATGCGATCATGAGAACGATTGTCGCGATGGTAGCGACGAAGAAGGTTGCATTTATCCACCATGCGCTCATGGCGAATTCACTTGCGACAATTATCGTTGCATACCCCAATCCCAAGTTTGTAATGGAATTAATGATTGCAAGGACAGCGTAACGTCGGACGAAACTTACGAGCGTTGTCCACAAAATACTACTTGTCCGCAAAATTATTTGAAATGCGAGAAAACCAATATCTGCATTGAACCGTATTGGCTTTGCGACGGGGACAATGATTGCGGTGATAACAGCGATGAGAATCCATTACATTGCGCTGAAAGAACATGTCCTCCCAATAGTTTCCGTTGTCCGAATCACAGATGTATTCCAGCTACTTGGTATTGCGACGGTGACGATGATTGTCTCGATGGTAGCGACGAACCACCTGGTTATTGTCAATCCGAGGGCAGAACTTGTTTCGGTGATTTGTTCACTTGCGATAATGGCAATTGCATTCCGAGAATTTACATTTGCGATGGGGACAATGATTGTTTGGACAATTCCGATGAAGACGAAAGACACCAGTGCAGTAAGCGTTTATATATCAATATATATATTATTGTGCTTGAAATTTTCCTAAAATATTCCATTATTTAATACACATCTATTTATTTTGATATCCATAGATGACAGGAAATGCGACGAAGAAACCGAATTTACGTGTACCGCCAATAAAGTATGGAACCGAGCACAGTGTATTCCAAAGAAATGGTTGTGCGACGGTGATCCAGATTGCGTTGATGGTGCCGATGAAAATGTAACGTTGCATCGTTGTCCTGAACCAACTCCTTGCGGTGAAAATCAATTTACCTGTAATAACGGACGTTGCCTTAATCGCAATTGGCTTTGCGATCACGACAATGATTGCGGTGACGGTAGCGACGAAGGAAAAATATGTAATTCGCAATACAAACAGTGCACTGCCCAAGAATTCACTTGTCAAAATTTCAAATGCATTAGAAAACAATTCCGTTGCGACGGCCAAGACGATTGTGGCGATCATTCGGACGAAGTTGATTGTCGTAAGTAATAACACAATGATTTTTTCTATGTTTTTTAATTATCAAACTTTTTGATTCATTAAAGATGTGAAATATAAAAATATGAAATTTTGACAGCATCCAAAAGTAAAAATACAACCTGTCCGAATCCCGGAGAATTTATGTGCGCTAATGGACTCTGCATAGATCAACAATTAGTTTGTAACAAAGAACCAGATTGTGCTGACGAAAGTGATGAGCCAGCTCATTGTAACGTCGACGAATGCGCGCGTCCAGAATTGAATCAATGCGGACATAGATGCGTCGACACGCCAACTAGTTATTATTGCGAATGCAATCCGGGATATAAATTATTGGAAGATGGTAAAGCTTGCGCTGATATCGATGAATGTATTGAAACGCCTCAAGTCTGTAGTCAACAATGCGAGAACACCCCGGGTGGATATTATTGTAAATGTAACGAGCGTTGGTACGAGAGAGCTGCCGATGAACATACTTGCAAAAGGAGAGACAAAATAGAACCATGGGTTATATTCACTAATAAATATTACGTTAGAAATATGTCGACTGATGCGAGAAGATACAGTTTGATGCATCAAGATCTTATTAACGTTGTTGCTTTAGACGCCGATTATCATACGCAAGAAATGTTATATTTTTGCGATGTAACTGCTAAGACTATATACAGGTATTACATTAATTACTTTTATAATATATTCATGTTTTTTTGTTCTCTCAAATGTAAAATTCGTAATAGAAATGATTGATTGATTGATTCGAATCGTTGGGTTTTAATTTTCTAGAGCACCTGTAGCCGGTGGCAAAAAAGAACCGATTATACGTCACGATAGTTTAGGATTAGAAGGAATTGCTATCGATTGGATTGGAAGAAAACTCTATTGGCTAGATCGACATGCGAAACATTTGGATGTTTCTGAATTGGATGGTACCAATAGGAAAACTTTATGGTCTGGAATAGCTGATCCAAGAGCTATCGTGGTTCATCCTGGTACTGGATATTTGTACTTTACTTCTTGGCATCTGCAGGTATTTTAAATGCATGAGATTAAATAATCCACATTTAAAAAAAGAAAAATAATTTTATTCTATATACGCGCGTTTTGTTTATTTCGATATTTGCGTTGTACAGGCATATATTGGAAGACTAGGTATGGATGGCAGCAACTTTTCTCGAATACTTACATGGGAAGATAACATCGCTTGGCCTAATGCCTTAACTATAGATTACTTTACTGATCGCATATTTTGGGCCGATGCTCATTTGGATTACATAGCATTCGCTGATCTAGATGGACACAACAGAAGAATTGTTCTTTCTGGTCCCGCGGTACCCCACGTTTTTGCTATCACAGTATTCGATGATTATATTTATTGGACCGATTGGAATCTCAAAGCTATCAGTAAAGCAGAAAAATTCTCTGGTGCTAATTTACAAATACTACGTAATACAACCCACAGGCCTTACGATATTCTCATATATCACCCATTGCGTCAATTACCTTATAACAACCCATGTGCATTAAATAACGGTGGATGTTCGCATCTCTGTCTTATCGCTCCCCCAGCAAGTTCTTATTTGTTGGAAGGTTACGGTCAACCTGGCGTAACCTCGGCTAAATGCAAATGTCCTAATCAATACGTTTTAAGCAAGGATGAAAAAACTTGTATAGCAAATTGTACAGCTGGACAACACCGTTGTGGTCCGCCAGATGAAAAATGTATTCCTTGGTATTGGAAGTAAGTCAAATTATCTACATCTATTTGCTCCCCCCCCTGTCTCTTTCACTTGTTAGATAATATTTTAATGATTTCATTTATTATTTTCATGAAGATGCGACGGAGAAAAAGATTGTAAAGACGGATCAGACGAGTCTGCCATTTGTCCTGCGCGTCTTTGTCGACCTAGCGTATTCCAATGTACTAATGGAAATTGTACTGCTAGCGTAACCGTATGCGATGGTGCCGATGATTGCGGAGACAAAAGCGACGAAGCTAATTGCTCATTAGAATGTCCGGAACTTGAATTTAAATGTAAATACAATGGTCGTTGTATACACGATTCGTGGAAATGCGATGGGGATGCTGATTGTAACGATGGCAGCGATGAAGATCCAGCTATATGTTGTAAGTATTCTAACGATGTATCATTGTTTCAAAACATTTTTCATCAATTACTTGCACGCATAGTTCTTTTTTTTTTTTTTTCTATAATACTTTTTACGTTGTTTAGATAACCGTGCATGCGATCCGCTTACGGAATTCAGTTGTAAAAATGGAAAATGTATACCAAAATTATGGATGTGCGATTTCGACAATGATTGCGGTGACGACAGTGACGAGCCTGCTTACATGTGTCGTCAAAGAAACTGTACTAAAGGATGGCAACGTTGTCCAGGACACGCTAATTATCGTTGCATACCTAAATGGCTTTTCTGCGATGGGAAAGATGATTGTCGCGATGGTTCAGACGAACGTCCCGAAAGTTGTCCAAAATGTGATCCTAATATGGACTTCAAATGTTCGAACAATAGATGCGTACCAAAACAATGGATGTGTGACTTTGCCGATGATTGCGGTGACGGTAGCGACGAAGCTGAATCCGTTTGCAAAGGAAAATATCGGCAATGTTCCGAATCAGAATTTAAATGTAAAAATGGCAAGTGCATATCTTCCAGATGGAGATGCGACAGCGAGGACGATTGCGGTGATAACAGCGACGAAATGGATTGTACAAAATACGAGTGCGAGGTGCATAGAACAATTTATTATTTTATTTAAATATTTCAAACATTTTTTTGTATGTGTGTGTGTGTGTGTGTGTTAATTCGATTAATTATTAATTATTTTATTGTATAATAATTTGTTGTGTTACGCAGAGCAATACATTCCAATGCGACAGTGGCCATTGCATTGCCGCTTATTTACAATGCGACGGTACGCGTGATTGTCGCGACATGAGCGATGAAGTTGGTTGTCCACCAAGATATCCCGGTGGACGATATTGTCCACAATCACGATTCGAATGCGATAACAAACTTTGCGTATCTTTATCCGACAAATGTGACGGAAGCGATGATTGCGGTGACGGATCGGATGAAAATCCATCCATGTGTGGTAAGTTTGTATTATTTTATAATTATAATTATATATAAGCCACATTAATTTTTCAATATTTATTAATTATATTAATCACACAACGATATCCTCGTAACAGCCAATTTCAATTGCGATACATTGAGAAGATTCCAATGCGCCAATCACAGGTGTATCGTTAGATATCAATTATGCGATGGAATAGACAATTGCGGAGATGGTTCAGATGAAAATAATATGACCATGTGCGCTACTAGAATTCGTTCCTGCGATCCAATTACGGAATATCAATGCGCGAATAAAAAGTGCGTAGAGAGAACGAAATTATGCGATTTTGCCGACGATTGTGGAGATTCGTCTGACGAGTTGGGATGCCGTAAGTAATTTCTTTGTCTTTTACTTTTTCTTTTTTTTTTTTTTTATTTCACAAATACGAATTTTGTGTGCATACCTAACTTACGTAAACTTATTATTAAAGATCACTTCAAGCCTTGTTTAGACAGCAACAAAGGTGGTTGTTCTCACTATTGTCACAATATAACCGATGGCGGATACATTTGTGCTTGCTATCCCGGTTATATAATTTCCAAAGCTAATAGAAAACGTTGCGAAGATCTCAACGAATGTGCGACAGGTCAACATCAGTGTTCACAAATTTGTACAAATATTAACGGGTCTTACGCGTGTTCTTGTCGACAAGGATTCCAATTGTCGGATAATTTGAGCGGAGTTTGCCGAACCGAAGACGACGAGGCTATGCTTCTGTTTGCCAATGGGCAAGAAATGAGAGCTTACAATTTCCATAATAAAGAAGAGATAGATGTTATTTCTCATGAAAAGAGAATACAAGCTGTTGATATTGATCCAGCCAAGGAATACGTTTTTTGGATAGATTCACACGACAATACGATTAAACGTTCCTACATGATAAATGCCAAGGATGGTAAAGTGAAAATTGGTCATGCACAAGATTTGGATATGAAAAGTAATTATATCGTTTATTCATTTTAGGATAAAACTTATCGAATAAAATTTCTATTATCTTTTTCGTTTCTTTTTTTCTCTCTCGCAGCTGATTCAAAACCAACCGGTTTAGCGGTCGATTGGATCTCTGGTAATTTGTATTGGAGCGAAGTTGACGATACCGGTGTTAGACCACTTGGACGAATAATGGTTTCGAAATCGGATGGAAGGTATCGTAGAAGTCTCGTAACTACGGATTTAGATGGTCCAACTTCTATTGTTTTGGATCCTCAACTCGGTCGTCTTTTATGGGCGGATTCCGGTAATCTGCCGAAGATTGAAATAGCTTGGATGGATGGACAGAAACGTAAACAATTGGTTACCGATAGAATTGGCAAGCCATCTTCTTTGGCTATCGATTATGCGATGGATCATACGCTTTATTGGTCTGATAGCAAATTGAATACCATAGAATCTATACGATTGGATGGTACGAATCGTAAACTCATATTGAAGGGTGAAAATTTGAAATATCCAGTGTCCTTGGACGTATTTGAAAATAATTTATATTGGACGACCAAACAAACGGGCGAATTAATAAAACAAGACAAATTTGGTAGAGGTGTTCCGCAAATTTTACTCAACGATATCGCCACACCGGGTGGAGTTAAAATTTATCATCAATTGAGATACAACACGACGTTACGAGATCCCTGTTTCAATAATCAATGTACACATCTGTGCGTAGCAGTACCAAATGGACATAGATGTTTGTGCCCGGATAACGTTGGTCCACACATTTCCAGCGAAAGACACTGCGATGCACCTATACAAAGAGCACGACCTGCTCCCAGAGTATGCCCTTGCCAGAATGGCGGTCTCTGTGAAGAAGTCGTCGACAATAAATTGAAATGCGCTTGCCGACATAATTTCGACGGTAAATTTTGTGAGATAGGTGTTATAATTGCGAGAACCGGTAGTTCTACCGCTACTATCGTTATTCCTATTGTCGTATCGATCTTAGTTTTACTTGGAGCTGCTGCAGTGATCATGGTACTAAAGAAACGACCATTGTAAGTATCTATATCATATATATTTATTTGTAATATTAAATAATATGGGATTTGAAAATAAAATAAAAATTTCTACTACTGTAGTGGAAAGCCGGGTAGTCTTGGTGGCCTAACTGGTGCTCAAAGTGTATCCTTTAGGCAAGGAAGTAACGTGGAATTCGGAGCAGTAGCTCATGAACGAATGGTAAGATGTCCTCCTATTTCTAACAAATATTTATATAACATAAAAAAAAGTAATGAATATTAAAATGAATAAAAAAATAATTTGTTGATTTTATAGGAACCTCTCGATGTGGAGTATAATCTCAACGAAGTTAGTAACAAAAATAGAGACTTTAGTAATCCAATGTACGACGCGGTGAATATGGAAGCAGGTGCTACCAATGGCACTAGTGCTAGCAGCATGTACGAAGTGCCAGCTGAAATGAAACCTTCCAGTGTGCAGCACAAAGAACCACCACAAATTCATCTTAAAAGAAGAGAACTCGATCCTACGCCTATTGATTCGGGTAAGGATACTCAGCAATTGGTAGAGGAAGATAAATCCGAGTGCTAGATAGTTTAAACTCGAGTATATAGAGAGATGCTTTCACACCTGTTGTACTTTGATCTCGACATATCTGTACTACTAAGAAGAAGAAGAAGAAGAAGAAAAAGAAGAAGAAGAAGTCATGTTTATTCCTTGTTGTTACATCAATTCGTATTAAGAGAGATTATCGAAGAGAGAAATTTTAATTGTTGAACTAAACAATGTTCTCTCGTTTATACGAGAAGAATATTTTTTAACTTTTCCTTCACAACGAGCATATTTGCTCTATTCAGTTACCTTTTTATTTATGTCTATTTTATTTATTGAGGATGCAAAGATCTTGTTACGTTTTTAAATAAATAAATCACCTCGTTTCTCGTATAGTGCAGATATATTTCGTAATCCGTTCTACTTGTATACACACACTTGAAAATATAAAAAATAAAAAGAAAATAAAATCATAAAAAATATAAGATAAAAATGATAAATAAAAGAAAGGAAAAGAAAGTGGACTAAGGATTATAATAAATCGAGATTCAATATAGCAATAGGCACGATTATTTGATTGTGTCATTCATTTAGGTGTGACTTGTAAGTCTTGTAAATATAATCGCTAAAAATATTTTCATATTATTCGTGTACCATAAAAACGCAACACATTCCATTCTCTTTCTCTCTCTCAAGGTTTCGCTTGTGAGGTGTGTAGTGATAGAACAGATTAATTCTAATAATTGAGTATATATGTATATGTGTGTGTGAATGTATATACATTTATTTGTATGTTATTATTGTTATATACAATATTGCATACACATAAATGTATCACGCATATTGGACCAATAAGTTGTATTTTTAAATGAGTATTTTTATAAGGTGTGTGGCAAAGAAAATAGGAAATTTTATACTGAAACGTGGCCAACTATGAAATACGTATGACGACACGGAGGATTGTTTTATACGGTTAATGAACTTTTTACAACAAGCTCCATACGATAATCCTGCGTTTGTTAATAAAAAAAAACAAAACGATAAAAGCTCTGTGTTAAGGATTATTCATAATAATAATGATTATAATAATAATAATAATATTATTAATAATAATAATAATAATAGTAATAATTATTATAATAATTATAATAATAATATATGTATATA
>NW_014569568.1:273928-298158 GCF_001313835.1 Polistes canadensis | reverse complement strand
TATAATGGGTAGGTCAGTGTAGAATGTTTCTTCTGCATTATCTGTGATTACAATTCTTGTATAAATTTAAAAAGAAATGATTGCATATTGTTGAAAAAGAAAAGAAAAAAAAAAAGAAAAGAAAGAAGGAAAAATAACTTTTACTTTGTATGTTTCTTATATTATAATATTACGTTGAAAAATAAATAAATAATTGAAATTGATTTTTTTTTTATTATCTTTCTAATTAGAAGAATGAGATCCTTGATATTTTCAGAATATATTATAATAGATTGTGTGTACATATGTATGTCCTGCGTAAACTGAATGGAAGAAAACAAATAAACACTGGCTGACCCGTTAATGATAATAATTATATGTTAAAAATTCTATAAATAAATAAATATATATATATATATATATATATATACATATATATATATATATATATTTTGTTGCAATCGACTTTGACCTGGGCAGGGTTCCAGTGTGTCCTATATAATACTATTATTATTATATAATATATCAGTATTTTGTGTATTTTTTTATCAAGTTGACAAAATAATAATTGTTAATATATTGTGCAAATATCAAACAGATACCGTCCAAGAATAATAAACTATAAGGTTGACGATTAAGTTTTCCCTATACCTGAAAACATTTGGATAGAATAGATGATAATTGTAGTCTAGAACAAACCTTTTGCTCTTTTTTATATATATATATTAGACCATAACAGGGTGTCTCAAAATATTCTGGCATAACTTTAGGAATAAATTTACCCATCACGTTTGCTTCATCTAAATTCGTTGAATTTTTATTTGTGGGAGTATCAAATTTTTAGTTTACTACATCTTGATAAAAAATATTGAACGTAATCACTTTGAATAGTTTCTATATATGAAAATTATTTAATAATTTATATAATACAAAAATTTTTTTGCGCTATAATTTGGAAACATGTGTACTGAAACAACCCTGGAAGTTATGTTCATATATTTTGATTATTGAAAATTATTAATTACGTTTTTCTTTGGGCAATTTTGATAATTTATTTATAAAAAAATATCGTAACATTTTTTTTGAAAAATAAAAACTAAAAAGAAAAGAATAAAAAGAATTTCGATAACTTGGGCACAGTTCGATTGATACTTTTACTAATAATAATAATAATATTAATAATAATAATAATAATAATATTGATAATAATAGTATTAATAAAAGAACAAAAATTGATTTGGTGATTTACCTATTTTATTATTTTTTGCTTTCTTCCAATGAATGTTTTTACGATAAGCTGTTGATTTTGTCTGTAACGTTAAATATTACCAATGAAACTTATATAAGATGTGTTCTAAAAATATGTTTAAGCAATATGATTATTTGTCAACACTTGTTACACGAAAACTTGTTTTGCACTCAACAACCAACAATATGTCAGAATAATCGGCCGTATTCGCCAAGGACAATTGAAAATACTTATTTAAACAGGTAAATATTCTTTTTCTTATTTTACAGTCTTATATCTAATTAAATAAAATTTGTGTTATACATTCTTATCTTTTAATTAATGCTTACTTTAGCAACATGTTTGCTTGAAGAGAGATTAGAACAAAAAAGAAATGAAAGATACAATGCACTATGGTCTAGTAAAAATAGTTATTTATCTAATTAAGATATTTTTGTATTTTTATTAAAAAAAAGAACAAAAAAAATGTATAGTTCACAGTCTAAAGAGTACGACCTTAAGATCATTACCGACACATTCTCATAAGAAAACTATTTGTAATTTGATTTATATCAAAGTTGAAGATCCTTTATGCGCATACTCCGTTCTGCAGTGTCCGTTAAATGAAGAAAATTTGGACCAGTGCCGTTTGGTACATCATCAACGAAAGAGGCAAGTTAAAACATTTAGAAAATTGTCTCATTCTTCATATAATATTTAGTGACATTCCGATTGTACGATGTCATCATCGTAAATGAATTGAAACGTTCACAAAAATTACAACACTTATTATTTTATTATTATTATTATTATTATTATTATTATTCAACATATTTTACGCGACCGAAGTAATTAATTGATCGGTTAATAGAGACATTAGACGAGTTTGAAATTCCTTAAGATATACATATTAAACAGTGTGTCAATAGAATTTCAAAACAATAACGTGAGATAATTATTAGCCAATAAACGTCGGTAATAAAAATTCACTCGGTAATGCAGTTAATCGTGTTCTCGATAGTGAAAGTAAAATTTAGTTCGATATATGCCCGCTAGGGGAAAAGATTTTTTCGAGATTCCAAATTTTTCTTTTTTATTATATTTCTGATAATTTTTACATATATTAGGTCGACTCTACTTTAACGCAACGATTACATACGCGAAAGGATATTTCTTCTCAAATTATTTTTATCTTCTTCCACCGTGAAAGAGTGAGTCGATTTTTATTCATACAACAAAATTTAACTATCGAAATTCAAGAGTGTAATTTTATATATCTATCATTTAAATATTTATTATAAAATTAATATTCGCTGAGACGATCCAAATAACACTTGTTTACAAGTTATCGGATATTTAACTGGTTGATCTTGAATTTTTAAATATCAAATATTATACATAGAAGTAAAATCTGATACGATTATCTATCTATAGGTAATATGTGTTATCGAACCGGTGCATTAAATCAATGCACCAATGTGATTTTATTTATTTCTATCTTTCATACTTTTTTTTATCTTATGTTAGATGGAAAATTCAAGATAACCGAGATTTAGTTATCGATAATATAACAACGAGTTAATTTTATTATTAATGCATATCTTATCTTAAATATTTAATTGATAAATAGATATTCGCGGTAACTCATAAGCTTGTATTCAGATATCGACTTTACGTTATAACGACGTGCTAAATTTCATTTGTTTGCTAAACAAACAAGTAAGAATAGAAATTTAACGAAACAAAGTTCGCCTTAGTAACAAATAAGAAGAATTCGATGTAAAATCTATTATAAAGATTTTTAACGATCATATGAAATGTGTGGATGAATGGTCATATGGTTGGCTTGTAAGTCCAAATAAAATTTCAAAAAACAACTTTTTTATCTCGTAATCTTTCTTATCTCAAGTAAAGATTAAAATTTATCAGACAAATAATTTCCATCCAATCACGCGCGCATTCATACATTTCGAAACATGAAATAAAAATATTTTTAAATAAAAAAAAAAAAAGAAAAAAAAAATGATTGAACAAATTGATTTTTTCTATAGGGTGTAACAATAAAAAAAAAGGAAACAAAGTACCAGAAGTATCTCACCAATGACATAATATAAATGAATGTTACTTAAGATTACGAAAAGAAGTTGAATTGTTTTTAAAGTAAATCTGTTAGAGAAAGAGAGATAAAGTATCGATAAATGAAGCGTCCTGTTCTTAGGTAACAATAAAAAAATAATAAAGAAAAGTGGGTAGTGGGTGCGGAACGAGAGGAACCGAGCGTTGAACGGAAAGGAACGAGGCGAGCCGAATTAAAACGAAGTTCAGCCGAAGTAACACGGAATTGCACGGTTCTATATTGAATATGTGTTGGTGGTGATCATCGTGTTTGGTTAACACTTTGTTGTGTGTTACGACCATAAGCTATATAACACACGCACGTTAAGTGCTTAATATACGTCAACGTAAGAGAGATAAAGAAGAAACACATAGAGCAACAATAAGAGAGAAAAAGAGAGACGAACAGAGAAAGAGAGAGAGAGAGAAACGTTGGAACACTCGCGTTACACGCACACACACACATATTAGAATACATATATTCCTAGTTATAGGTGAAAAAGATACTTGAAAGAGATGTCAAAAAAAGGAGTTGTTATGGCTGCAGCGGGCTGGCCCAGAGCATGGGAACGTGGGGGTCTAATAGGTGCAGGGGTAGGAGCTGCTGTTGGAAGGAGAGCTAATCGTTCGCGTCTGTCGAGTATAGGACCGATAGTTCTGCCGGTGGCTGTTGATACGACGGTCATGAGTCGCACAATGGCACGCACTGCTTCTAACAACATGAAGGTCCTTAACGAGGATAACATTTATGAGAATATCAAAAAAATGGAATACGCCGTGCGCGGTCCTTTATTGATACGTGCCAACGAATTGGAAAAAGAATTGCAAAAGGTAAGAATTCCTCCGTTCCTTTTGTTTATATATATATATATTTTTTTTTCTAGTTCCTTTTTATTGTGTTGTAATTGATTTTTCTTTTTAAAAATTTCATTTTTATACGCGAGTAAATATTATAGTCGACATAAAAAGGAACGATAGTCAATGAAATCAACGCGAATCAGAAAGAGAGATAGAAAGATAGAAAAGTATTGAAAATCGTGAAATTAAACAATTGAAGGGTGCATTTGCAAAAAGGCGGTAACAATTTGAACGAGTTTCTAATTTGAACCAAAGGCGCCAATTTTCAAACGAGAACCTTTTGTTAATTCGGATTATCTTACCGTCCACAATGATTGATGACGCATAAAACGGTTACCGCCATTTTTTTTTTCTTCTCATCATCGGTGTACGCATTTGCGTGGATGCATGCGTGTACTCAACCACCTGTCACATTTTCTCTTGACACTTTTACGAAGTCTTTCCTCTTTAATACTTATCGAATGCAATGTTGATTTTGTTCGAATTTAATTCGTATATGTAATGGAAATAAAAGAAAATATTCAATCGATTCGATTGTACACGTAATTCTTACGTGTATGGATTAGTTTGACGCGGGATATAGAACTATAAATAGTTAGATACTTTTGCGATATTGAAGGAGAAATTATGCACACAGCATTCGTAAATATAAAGGATTGTACGATGATGATGCACACTCACGAGCGGTCGCGTGATGACGTTTAGCTAATTTTACGTCAATTCTTAACGCGTTTAATATTACTATTTCTTCTTGCTTTTAGGTTCCAAATAAATGCGTAGTTGTATCGTATAACATATTAGCAATATTCTCTTATTATACAATAATATATATAATTATAATATAAAATACATCACAAAATTAATTTCTCAAATATGTATATATATACAAAAATCACAAAAGTAACTCATATGTTTCTAAAGTTTTTCAATACTGGCAATGTGATGTCAAATACAATAATAGTTTTAAAACAAATCCAGAAATCAAAATCTAATTAAGTAATTTCCATCACACAGGAAATAAAAGATAATAATGTATTTCTTCTGAGATAACTGAGTTTTGAAATCGAATTTTATCAAAATTGAAATGACTAAATGTAATTAATAGAATGTTTGACCATCAACGAAAATACAAAATATCTACTATACACGGAACATTATTTCGAAATACAAATTGAGGATTAATATTATGAACCTTTTTTTTATGAAGATAAGCTATCTCGCGTTTATATGAACTTTTGTTTTAAATTGTTTTTGGTCACTTCTGAATTACACGTGTGAAATTCCCATATATTACATTGTATATTAAAATTAAAAATAATTCCATATCAAACCATAATGTAAGCTATACCTTATGTAACAGGTAATCTATTTAATTAGATACATCCTGTATAGTCATGGAAATATATACTACATATATATATGTAAATATATTAGTCATGCTATTATAAATACTCTGACACATTATTTTCTCTGTTAAATAATTGAACTAATTTTTACATTGCATTTTATTTGTTGGTACCAGGGTGCTAAAAAACCATTCAAAGAAGTCTTGAAAGCAAATATTGGAGATGCCCATGCCATGGGACAAAAGCCTATAACATTTTTACGTCAAGTATTAAGTTTGACCACGCTTCCGTCTCTCTTAGACGATCCCAGTTATCCGGAAGATGCTAAATCTCGTGCTAGAGCGCTTCTTCAAGCGTGTAAAGGAAGCGTCGGTTGTTACACCGAGTCTGTGGGAATGGAAATTGTTCGTAAACATATAGCGCAATATATTGAAGAACGAGACGGTATACCGAGCAATCATCAAAATATTTTTCTCGGCAATGGTGCATCGGATGCCATCAAAGTATGCAATTAATTATACAATATATTATATTCCCTTTTTTATTTTTTTTTTAATATTTCTTACAATCATTTTTGATCATTGTATTTCTTATAATTCTAGTCCGTCCTGAAATTATTTGCTCAAAAGATTGATAACAAACCAACAGGAGTTATGATACCGATTCCACAATATCCATTGTACAGTGCAACTATATCCGAATTTGGTCTTGGCGAAATTGGTTATTATCTGGACGAAGATAATAAATGGGCATTGAATATTACCGAATTAGAAAGGGCGTTAAACGAAGCGAAAAAATGGAGTAATCCTCGTGTGCTAGTTGTAATCAATCCTGGAAATCCAACTGGTCAAGTTTTAAATCGGTCTAACATAGAAGACATTCTTCGATTCGCTCACAAACATAAACTTTTCATATTCGCGGATGAGGTTTATCAAGACAATATATATGACAAGGACTGTTGTTTCCATTCGTTCAAAAAAGTTGCTGTTGAATTAGGACCGCCTTACGATCAAATGGAATTGGCCTCTTTTATGTCTATATCAAAAGGTATCATAAAAAAAAAATCAATAAATTTATCACTCATGTTATTTGTAATACGTGTAAAAATTCTAAAATACATCTTATTTCTACTAGGATACATGGGAGAATGCGGCATACGTGGTGGTTACGCGGAACTCGTAAACATTGATCCAACAGTAATGAAATTATTACAAAAGTCAATTTCAGCCATGTTATGCCCGACCGTTTTAGGCCAAGTTGTGTTGGATGTAGTAGCGAATGTACCCAAACCCAACGAACCATCTTATGCAAAGTTTGAAGAAGAAAAACGTAATACTCTGTTGTCTTTAGCGGAAAGATCGAAATTAGCTGTAGATATGTTGAACAGTATTCCAGGTTATAAGGTATTATTGCAATTGTTTCTTTCTAATATCTTTTGAAATTGTTGTTTTATACGCGAGATTATCCAAAAAATTAATAATCATCTTTTTTATTTACAGACTAATCCATCTATGGGTGCGATGTACGTGTTTCCACGATTTGAGATCCCACCAAAAGCCGTAGAAGCAGCCAAAGCTAAAGGCCAAGCTCCGGATCTCTTCTACGCTTTTAAACTATTAGAAGAAACTGGAATTTGTGTTATAGCCGGTTCAGGTTTTGGCCAATTACCTGGAACATATCACTTCAGAACAACCATTTTACCGCAAAAAGAAAAGATGAAAACGATGTTGACTAGTCTAAAAGAATTTCATTTAAAGTTCCTCAAAGAGTATAGTTAAAAACAAAAAAACTAAATTGTTCGATGCATTTTATCCTGCACAAACATACACGTATACGCGTGAAATCATATTTTACTCGGACCCGACACTAACATCACGTTAAAACTGTTCGTTTGTGCTTGTTACATTGTTAATGAGTACTTGTAAATAGAAGAGTAAAAGTGCAATTACATTGAAAAAAAAAAGAACAAAAACAACGAGTATCAGTCATCGTCTCGGTTATACACTATATTAATATTTACTATTTATCAATAAATGTACTATATCTAAAAGTTCATATTCAATATTTTACAACTTATATTCTCAAACACATAAATATATATATATATATATATATTATTTTTTAGATATTATATGCATATACGTATTTATCTATACTACGAGATACGTGGATCTAAGAAAATATTATTTACACGAAACGTAGATAAAAAAAAATAAAAAAAAAAATGGAATTTTATACTTTGAGAAATAATTTGAAGAAATGATTTCAGAGATCAGAGGATAACCTTTCTATTTCATCGACAAAAAATCTCATGTCTGCTCTAGTCAGTCCAGAATTTTGTAATACAAGCCTGAAGAAATTAGGAAGATTGCGTAAGGATTGATACGTGATTAGCATTGACCCTTTGCGGACCATACGCTCCTTGATGACCGGAGCAATTTTATGCAAAAGATTGGACAATTGTTCGCCTTTTAAATGACGTTTCGATGGTGGCGTATACCAAAAACAAACGTTGGTACATTCGGGCTCGAATATGAGCTTCCATCCCTCTCGTTGGCGAATGTAATCCGTAAAACATCGTGACAATTCGAATACGCGATCAATGTGTTTTTCAAAACCGTTTGTACCTTTGGCCTTCCACATTAACCAAAATTTCAATACGTCAGCTCTTCTGCCGCATTGAACGTGTTTGTCACCTGAATCGTAAGAAGTATCGTAAAACTTGTCAGGTTGAAACAAGTAGCTCGCTTTGGAGGCATGTGCCGATTCCAATAAACCTTCGTGGTGTACCAAAAGGGTCGAACATTGTTGAGGTGCTGCGAGCAATTTGTGAGGATTCCAAGTAATCGAATCTGCCAGTTCTATACCATCGAGCAAGAAACGATACTTTTTCGACATCAATGCACCCCCACCCCAAGCTGCGTCTACGTGGAACCACATGTCGTATTTTTTACAAATAGCAGCTATTTCTTTAAGTGGATCGAATGCACCCAAAACCGTGGTTCCAGCTGTTGCAGATACCATCAAGGGTACAGCTTTTTGATCCAGTACTTCGTTTATTCGTAATTCCAAATCCTTTAAGCACATTTTACCACGTTCGTCAACTTTAACGCAGTAAACGTTACTGGCCCCGATACCAAGAAAAGCTGCTAATTTTTTAACAGAATAATGAGCATCCTCGGACGTTAATACCACCAGCCTAGAAACCTGCGTCGAACCAGTTTCCTTGTATTCCGGGAATTTATAATGACGCGCCAAATTGATGGCATAACCATTGGCCATAGAACCACCGGGACAAAATATCCCATCGCCTCGACCATTTTCCCAACCAATTATTTTCCTCATTTCTTTCAACACCTCGTTCTCCATCAAAGAAAATACCGGGGATACCTCGTAAGTGTAAACCGAAGGATTTAAAGCATCGGTCAACCATTGACCTGCTAAACCATAAGGATCCACGCTGGAAAAAAGTTGATTGACGAAATGCGGATGACCTGTTTTCACGCTATACTTTATAATATTTCGTGTTAACGATAGTAATTCTTCGTGCGATACTCCGTTCATTGGCAAGGACAAATCTACCAGAGAAGACAGAGTCTTTGGTTCAACCCATTCGACGACTTTCTCATTCCTCAATGTACCCTGAAAAAAATAATCGTTCGTGTAAATTCGTTTATCCAATATTTCCATCATTCTTTGTTATATCTAATTTCTATTTCTTGCATTAAAAGTATGCACAGAAAAACTTCCAATATTAAAGTGTAGATATTCGTTCATTCATTCATTATAAATGTAATTACAAATGTCAAGCTTCAATTGTATGTGTATAGATGTATTCATGTCATTTATATTTTATATGTGATGAAATCAATTTCATCAATCGATTTTCTAATGTACATTAGCTTGTCCTTGTTCTACGATTGTAGAAAGCAAATATATATATATATATATACATACATACACACCATATACATACTTATATACTTTGTATATTACGGAATTACAGATTTTGTGAGTCATGCATTCCACGATATGTAATAAAAACATATATGCGTATGTGTGTACATATATAAATGTATGTGAATTCAAATTTGTACAAGTTTAATTATCGATCTACACAAAAAAATGTAATTAATGTGTATCTCTCGGAATTTTACAACGTAAATTCTCATTCATAACTCGTGTATTAAACATTTGTGTTACCAATTAATGTAGGTCATGATGAGTATAATATAATTGGTACGTATAAGTACTTTTTTTTTTTTGTCAACGAGACGGTAATAATGATTACAAGAAAAAAAAAATAATAATAATAAAAGGAGAGAAAATTGTTCACTGTGCATAAAATTGTTACTTCGGTTTAATCGTCTATGTTTTTATTTGTTTCACTCTGTTGATTACGAATTACAATGATTTTTATAATTTCATATGACCTCAGTCAACATGATAGTTTTCTTCCTAACACGTAAAATGCGTCACTTCCGGAAATTCGAAGACAAAAGATATACTATGCAACGATATATATAATCAGATAGGATTATTTAAGAATTAAATTCGAAATAAATTTTTACAAAAGTTATCTTCACATTTGAATTTTCACAATTTATTTGAATATTAAAGCGTGCCCAATTGTGCATACTCTTTTTTTTATATATATTTAAATAATATAAAGAGTATAAATACTTTCAGATATTATTTTGTTGAAACTATAAAAAAAATTAAACTTTTGTACAAATCTCAGGTATATTTGGGGACTATTTTATCGAATATTTTTAGATCCACGAAATCGGATTTCTAGAAATTTTATTCTCAAATAATTTTATGAGATCTATATATGTAATATAATTAAATAAAACAATAATAAGAAAAAAAATAATTTGAAAAGAAATAATAATAAATATTTACCTCGAAAACAGCTTTATCCAAGACGACGTCGATGAAATTCCTTAAAAATTGTTCGTGAACGATACGATTGGGTAAACTTCCGTAACATCCCTTAACTCGATTAATAATTTCTTCATTATCGTTTGATAAATCATTGGATAAACGTTCGCCAATGACAATTTTCGATTCGTTTGAATTGTTTGTTTCACTGTGTACTTCCTTCGACGACATTTTAAAACCATTAAAAAAAATATTCTTAAAATTAACTGAATCACACGGTTTTCTTTTTTTTTTTATGAAAATCTAAACTTTGTTGTTTTCATATAGATCAATGTATTTTTTATTTATAATAAAAACTTCGTAAATACGTTTCTTTAAGTATATAAAACAACAAGGTTTTCCTCGTTCTAATCTTCTGGAATAAGAGTCCTCACGGGTCTGCTGCCTTTATATATATTAAAGCCTTAAAGACCAAGGACAAAAAACGTTGCACCTCCCCCCCTCTCCATTTTAAAAAGAGAACTACCGCGTTCCGTAGCTTTAGCTTGATTTCTTCCTTGTGGATGGTTTCTCGGAATAATCATTTTACCACTTCCCCATTTTCTTACAATTTCAAAATTAACGGGGAAAAAATTTATATTAATTATTCCAATAAAAAAGTTTATTACTTAATTTTTATATATATATAAGTAAACATCCTTTGAAACTACTTACGCAAAGTATTCGAACCTTCATTTCTTTTTTGTTTTATTTTTTAAATGGAAGACAAAATAAATGATCAATTATTACACATCTATTACACATGGAAGAAACGCGTTAATTTGTAATCAAAACAATAATATTAATTAAAACACTTTATTCTCACCGTACACAATAACGATCGTAATACTTCCTTTTGATCTTGATTTTTTTCGCGTTAATTTTGTTTTCTTTTGTTTTTATTTATATGATTAATTTTCTATGCAATGAATCGTGCGAATGTTTATTAAACTTTGATCTCCTCATTCGGGGTTTTTACGCTTCTTTAACTAACAAGCTGGCAAACTAGTTATGCGTGTGTAACTGACACCGGTAAATGCAATCTTGGTCGCATGCGCGAAAAGTATAAAAGGAAAGGTGTAGAAAGAAAATAACAAAAAATAAAAAGTAGCATAGTTTATAAGAGAACGGTAGAAGGAAAGCCGTTCGTTACAATTTAATTGTAATCAAATATGTTCGTTTGCAAAGATTGATCTAATAAAAACGATTTTTGTGCTTTCTTTCCTTTCCTTTTGATTACTTTATTTGATTATTTTTCTTCTTCGAGATAAATTTATTTCGTATTTTTTTATAATTCAAATTTAAAACTCACCAAATTCAAATTCGATGACTTACCCAGTACCAATAACGAGATGTCATTGTTCAATGTATATCTTAAGGGGTTACATGGGTTTGGGACTTTCAAAAAAATCAATTTTTTTTATCTTTTTAAATTCTACAACTTATCTAGAATATTGTATTAAATTTTGAAGTCAATAGGAGTAATAGTTTAAAAGATAGAGCCTTGAGAAGTTCCACTCTTAAATGGTTCTTTTATCATCACTCAAAATTTAAAACGCGTTTTCCTCAAAACGCTTTTTCTAAAATCGGTTGTCAAAATTTCTCGAAAACTATTTAACCGATCTTAATGAAATTTGCTACACGTCTTCAAGATACTATTGACAAGGACTTGGATGAAGGATTTTTTTTTTTTCATCAAATCGAATTTTAAGAAACCAAAATGTGGTGCAAATTGTAGCGAAATTTGAATGTTCTTGCCAAAAACGTTGCCAAAAATCCAAATTTCAATTTTTTTTTTGTATCCTTCGTCCAATTTCTAGTGTTAGGTATTCATTAAAAGACCCTATTTTTTCCACTGAAAAACCCCCACCGTTTATGAGTTCTGCTGTCAACGCGAAAACACTTTTTTTCGATGGGGTCACCGGAAACGACGTCGCAATGACTGAGTTTAAAATATTTTTCAACCAAAATTTCCGAAAATGTTCTTTAAATATGTATCTTAAATGCTATAAAAAGTTTGAATAAGAATTCCATTTTTTATATAGAAAAAAAAAATTGTTGAAAATATGCTATTTTTTCCCGGTGTAAACCCACGTAATCCCTTAAAGAGGACGTATGAGAGACTTTCGAAAACTAGTCAACCGGGAAAGGTTTTGCTCAATGTTTTAACTTATGACCTTGTTTATTACGATTCAATAATGTACAATAGTAAAAGTATGCGATCGATAACGATCGAATTCCGTTGAATAATATAAAACGTTATTTTAATGAAATACGTAACAAAAACAAAATAAAAAAAACCAATTGCACATTAGACGTATTATATTTTTGCCTTTGATTTTATTTAATCTTATTTTTTTAAATTCTTTTCCTTGTATAAAATTTATTATATAAAACGTATAATATTTTCGTATTGTTTATTATTTATTAATCTAGTTTCCTTTTTTCAAGCTCATTAAATTCCTATATACGAACAATTATTATTGGAAATCCCTTAAATGTTTTATCTGCTCATCCTCCTTTTCGATACTCAAGGGAATTTCCCCATATATCAACGATTGGTAAATACAAGATTTACGATAAGGAAAGGCCTTAACACTCGTTCGAATGACGCACGAGAGTAATTTTTAAATACTATTTAGTTTTTTTCATTTTTTTTTCTATACCACCTTTTACTCCATCTATTAACCCATTTGCATTATGTGTCTACTTTAGTTTTCTTGTCCAAACATTAGCGACGTTCAACTGTCGACTGACCCATATCACCGATCAAATTCTCACAGATAGAAAAACTAATGTTTCTTATGCGAAATAATCCACGTTTAGTGATAACAGACAGTCGCAGTTCGTGGATATATTCACGCTTGGATGTAAATGAGTTAATAAGCAACAAATACCTGGCTCTAAAATTCTATTTTTATCAAAAATACATTTTTAAAAAAGAAAATGCAAAAAAATAAGATTTATCTATAATAAAATAATCTATTAAATCAATTATCTTTTACGTTCACGCGTAATACATTTTAAAATTATATCAGTTAAACTCTTCTACAGTGGGTGATCGGTTAAAAGTTCAGACAGTGTACACTTTTGCTAAAGATTCTTATGTTCGAACAATAAACATGAAAAGATACACTGTATGTAAGATTTGTAGAATTTGTATTACTTTTAACAAACAATTCATACAGCGAATATCGTCTTGGAATGGATTATGTTCGTTGATTGATCAACCACTATACTTTCTTTATTTTATCACAAGTCTGTTAGAAAATATAACAATTTTATTTACTACGTTCCAAGTTATCGACTCTTATATTTTACTATATATATCTATATTAATATTATTTAATAAATTTTATTATTATTATTAATACAGATTTGTTTTTTTCAAAAGAGCACTTAATAAAACTACATATTTATATGCGTAACAATAAAATAGCATGGAATACTTGCATAAGATTAAATTCTATATATATATAAGAACGAATGTCTATCACTCAGCAAACAAAAATTTTGGAGATTCAAGGCCTTAACACCAAATTATATGATTTACCTGATCTACTAAAAACAACAAGTTTGCGTACGAACAGATGATAATCCTAATTCATATAAAATGTATACTTTCAGTTTTCTTTTTTACGTAGCTAAAAATAGGATTTTTCTATTAGATTATTTAATATTAGCACAGCTCTCATTGTATTATATAAAATTGTTTCTTGGAATGCAAAAGCGCATATAATGTTATCATATCTCATTCTTTCAAAAAAAAACTGTTGTTATTTCCTTTTCTTTCCCTTAAAAATATTAACAGCAGGAATCTTTAGAAGTCGCAAATATTCACAGCGATAGACCTTATCTTAGATATTTCTTACAAATTATAATAAACTTTATCTTTTCAACAATATTGAAACAATAACATAGATTTTGAGAGCATCAATAATGTTAACCAAAGTATGCACCGCAATTAGAACAACGACGTGTCTTCAATAAAAGACAACAAATTATTCCAAGCGGAAAGAATAAAATAGCGCATAACAGACCCAAGCATGTATAATCGTCTTCCATAACACCTACCTAAATTTTGGTAACAAAAAAATAATAATTTCAATTATACCTGCCGATGACAAGAATTCCCATTATTTCATAGAACATTGGAAAATAAGTTTTAATACTTATCGAGTTTGAAAAAACTTACTCTACATGCTGGACAACCTCCAACGAGAATTACTTCTGGTACTACGATTGTCGTACTAGGTTGAATGGTTTGAGTAGCTCCATAGGATGGTACATTGCTACCTTGATAAGGAGTGGCTAGCGTACTCGGATAATATCCAGGAGGTGGTTGCCATGAAAAGTTTTCTACAAATATACATTTACTTAATTTTTATTATTCTTATTTATTATAGTTTATATTAAATTAAAAATAAAAGAAGATAATAAACTATCTACGACTTAGTTTTATGACATCATCATGATAAAGGAATGTTATTATCTTATTGATTACAACACCTATTATATTACTTTTTATATCCCACAAAGATTTATCTAATGTGCTAAATTTTGTGCACATATAAGGAATAAAATCAAATATTTCTTAATAAAATAGATTAACCATTAAATAATATCTAAAAATAACCTCTGAATGAAATTTTAGGAAAAAAAAATGTTGAACAATTATGTGAAAATATTAATTGCATTTCGAATCGTAAATAACCTAATTTGTTTGTACGTATGAACATACCCGTTGGCGCAGTTGCAGGAGAATAAGGAGGTGGCTTGTCAGCTGGAGAATTAAGTAATTTGCTCTCCATAATCAAAATATACAAAATTACATATGACAATATCCAACGACCAATAGTATAAATACAATACTAAATCTTAAAAGATTAGGCGATTATATGAACACTGGATGAACGCCCCCTTACACTTCTCTTCAATACATATGTGTATATGTTGCGGCGGGTGTATATGTGTGTGTTTCTACTTTTAATTGCTTGACAGATAGTGCGCATACAAAGAAAAAAAAACTTGCATTCAAATCTTCTGACATTCTTTCAACTCTTATTTTAATAACGAACATTATACAACGAAATAATTATTATAATTATCCCTATATAGTTTTAAAAATCATCTTGTATTTATCTTTCATATTTTTCTTTTCTTTTTTTTCAATGTAATTTGTAAAGATACTTTTGATTTATATATTTGAAAATAATTGTTGAATAAAAAGAAATGTTTTTGTGATTTTATTTAAAATGAAAGATAACTTTTAAAGTTCATCAATTGCTATGATTTTTTATATTTTTATTTACATGTTAACATTTAGATAAAATTACTTTTATGTAAATATATCAATCAAATATATAAAATCAAAAATATAAAAAGATTTATATCTATAGATAGGATATAATAAGCAATATAATATCAAATTAAACAATTGATTATTTATTAATACAATTGAAAATCTTAAGGAAACCTTACCTGTTTTTAATCTTAAGAGAAAATAATTGAAATTAAATCATTTGTTTTAAAAATACGAGAAATGAATTCTTATAAAATATTTCTGATTGGTTAATCTTCGAGATATTGTTTTCTGATTGGTGGAGATTGAAGTGAATAACAGAAATTGAATATAGTTGAAAGAAGTATAGAGAAGAGAAGAATAATTTAGTGAGACTGATAGTGGGTGACGTCGGTTGAGTTTGTTTTACACTATTGTAGTTTGTAATCAATAACTATATTTATGACGGAAAATGTATTGCAAAACGGCATGGAGCCTTTTCAGGTATTATATTTTCTTCAATCTAATGTTTAAACGCATTAATATGATTACTTTCTATTCCACGAGGTTAGAATGTCAATATTGTTGACTTAAATAATAATAGAAATTATTTTTGTTTTACTGAAATTTTTGTTTTTACAGAATCCTGATTGTGTTCCTTTGGAAGACTTGATATTAACAATTAAAACTGGTGGTATTCCAGATTTAGTTCCTGCTTTAGTAAGATCATTATTTCATAATATTGGATAATTTTGAAATACTTCAATGCTTCTTTCAATTGTTTCTATGATTAATAATAATATTAACTTCTTGTGTTATTTATTTAGTATCATTGTTAATGAAATCTGTTTAAGGATGAAAAATGGGTTGAAGAACGATATTTTTTGCATTATGAAGTTCCAAATATTTATGATAGTAATGGGACTGAAATTTTGGGTGCTAAAGAACATTGGATTGAAATTATGGGTTACATGATCGATGATTTAAAATGGGTTCTCACTATTCCATTTTACAGGTACCCATATGCATATCTCTTTCATCATATTCTAATGAATTAATTTAATTTAGAATAAAAATAATCAAATATGCGTTTTGTTACGATTGTTAAATTTCATTATTGTTTATTCAGGTTCTGGTCAAATGTTGTATTTAATTCTTCAATACTAGATGCATTGGTATCTTTCTTGCAAGAAGCTCCACCGTATTATGCTTTAGAAAGTTTTCCTAATGATTCAGAAATGCAAAATACTTTAGAAACACTTCGTCATTATGTACTTTTGATTTTCGCTCGTCTAGTTACCAACAAGGAAAGTCCTACAGAATATATGATGGTTCCATACCTTGGAAAAGTATTGTACGATCATTTTATATTTACCGTACCTATTATTTATGATTTATGCCAATTGTATGGTCGTGAAAATGAGAAAACAGTGTCAAAAATTTTAAATAGTTTGTTCACTATTCAACCATTGTACAATGTTGACATTGAAAAGTCTGTCCCTTATCTCGTTGAGGTAAATAAATGCTTTCTATCATCTTCATTCTATGTTTTGTAACATGTTCGCTACTGTGCAGCAGAGAAAAGATTCCAACCACAGCATGGAAGTTAGTTTTCGCATTGATCACTGTCACAAATATTTGACGCTAAAATATTAATGGAAATTGATGTGTTGCGGATATCTAATACTAGTAGCGAACATGTTAATGATATTATAATGTATTTGTTAGTATATTTATACAAATATTTTCTTTTTATTTAGGCTCTTGGTAACGTAGAAAGAAAATTTCAAGAACGACCTAGCTATTTATTGGATGAAGCTGTACCACTTTTGAACGAACCACCAATTGAAATTACCAAAATTACTTTGTTCTCGTTGGAGGATATGATACTATATGTCTTAGATATATCTTCTACGATTACTATATTTTTAAAAAATTATCCACTGGCAATTAAAAAATATCGTAATGACAATTTCATAAACGAGTAAGTTAATATCTTGATTTAACGATCTATTTGTTAAACAAATTTGATTACTTTTAATTTTTTTTCATATTAGGATAGTTTCTATATATGAAAATACAATACCTAAAATGTATAAAAAATTGAATGAATTAGCATACAACGAAGAAAATTTAACTAAATTTATAGAGCTAAGGCATCGTTTAGATGTTACTAGAATAGAATTATTACATCTGTATCGAACCCTAGTGCATGAGCCTGTGGAGAATATACATCAGAAACTGTAAGATTTTATCATTAATCATTGACTCTTCTCATTTCATAATTTCACGTATTAATGCATTTGTTTATATGTAGTGATACATTAACGGAAGATGAAATAAAAGACCGAGTTGATGATTATTTGAACTTATTAAGTAATGCCATATCGGAAAAAGAATTTATCACAGATTATCATCAATTTTATCCAGTAGGATTGGACTTGGAAGAATTGTCAAAAATTTGCCCTGAATTGTATCCTTGATATAATATCAATGTATTAATTCTTAATCATTTTATTTTATTTATTAATAATATGGACTTAACAATTTATTAGAGATACCATAAAACGTAATTATATATTGCAAGCAGTTTACGCTGCTATAGGGGATTCTCAAATTTCATTTATCTTATCTTCTAATAATAAAAAAGTAAGTAGATCAAAGAAGAAGTAAATGTTTTTTAAAATTTTATGGCACATCTAAGTAAATGAAATTTTAGGAATCTATAGCAGGGCCTAGTAACGTAGAAATTAATCAACCATCGACATCCAAGAATATTTTTGCTGAGAATGTAACACTCAAACCTGTCCGAAGATCATCCATTGAAATAGCTTCTCTTATCAGTGAAGTGAAAGATATTTTAAACGACTTAGGAGAAGGTTTTATTCAGGTTGTATATTTTATTCTATGGTTAAAAAAAAACAATATGAAATTAATATTATTGATAATATTTTAGATGTGCTTGAAACATTACAACTACGATACTGCAGCTGTGATAAATGCTGTTTTAGAACAAACTTTACCTTCGCATTTGAGCGAACTAGATTTTTTCTTACCGTACATTCCACCAGATACTGAGGTATTTATAAATACACTTAAAAGAAAATTAATCTAATATTTTCTACACTTACTTCAATAATGTGTCTTATAGGAAGAACCTGCACCCGAAGTAGTAAATCACGATATTATTTCGGAAAGACTTAACGTATTTGATAATGATGAGTTTGATATTATGAATAGAGACGATATCGATATGTCGAGAATTCATAAAGGCAAAAGGTAATTATAGCATAAAATAAAAATTACGTATTTCTGATATACCACCTAGAACTACATATTTTCTATTTTTTTTTTATATATAGAAAAGATAAATACAGGAATATGAATGAATTATTAAATGATAAATCAGAAATTAGAAAAGTTTCTGATATATATAGAAAGTACAGTTTGGTTGTTGATAATTACGACGATGAGTACGATGATACGTATGATAGTCATGATGTAAGGGGTACAACGCAAGATGATATTGCAGAATCTAGAGCTTTTACTACTCCTCGGGTTGGTTGATACATTATTTGGTTTCGTATAATAATTTTGTTATATTTCGAATATTACATGTATTTAAGATACAGATTTGTCATATTTTTAAATAATGGTTTAATGACGACAGGTGCTGTTAGCGAAAGAGAAAAATATAACAGAATCAGAAGATGAGAATGAATCTGACAGTGAAAATGAGAATAATTCTAACGGAGTTAACAATAAAGATAATTTTGTACAAAATCCAGCAGAGTTGCGTGCTAAGGCTGAACAGCGAAGACAGGCTGGACGAGGCAAGAGACCTTCAAACGATGTTGTCGGTAAGAATTAGAAATATTTTCTATATCTAATATTATATCTAATAATACATAATACAATATCCATTTAGATTTTTTTGTAATATTTAATTTTTTTTTATTATACGCTAATCAAAATATTTGTTCTAAAATCAAATTACGATATTAATATTATATATTACTAAGGTTTACACTACTTATATATTCTAGGTAAACCTAAGGGCCAAGGGCAAGATAAAGAAGTTACTATTAACAGAGATAAGAAAAATGCGCATAAAGCTACACGGGCTAATCACAATCGTCGTGCAGGTGCTCAATGGAAACAAAGACACGGAATGATACATTCGTGAAATATTTATCGGAATATTTTCTGCCGATAAAAAAAAAAAACAAATATCCATATATTTCCACAATGTAAATACTGCCAAAAACGTTTTAGCGCTAACTTTCGTACAATTATTTAACTAAATGATTTACTTTTTAAGATACAATTCCKTACAACTTATTATGTATGTTGTAAACCTTAGCGAGAGAAAAATTTATTTGGTTGTAATATAGTTTACGAAAAATGCTTATAGGCATCATCATCATCCCTCCCCAAAGCCTTAAGAATAATTTTATGGATAAAGATAATGGAATTGTTAAAAATACATTTTGTATGATTATTATATCCTAGTCTTTTATACTGCTAGCATTTTTATATATCTTTGCACGATGGAATAATTAAAAAGTTATTTCTTTTGGTATTAAAAAAAGAAAAAAAAAAAATCCTTGACATTAATGATCTTTCACGATTGTTAATCCTCTTATTCTATTAATTTGACTATTAATCGATTGCTGATATTCTTCTTCTGGTATCGCACCGCTAGGAGATTCAGAAGGATTATGTATAGGCATCAATTGCGTAAAAAGTCCTGTTGTGTTACCGTAATAATCTAATTGTATCATTATCAGAGCATGTATGCTCGGTTTGATATATTCCAGTCTTTTGTCAAGAAACATTGGTAAATCTATAAGTAATTGAGCATGTAATGTTTTCAATTCCTTAGCAGCTGCTTCCTCCATTCTACGTTCTCTCTCCAATTTGGCAATATGACTTGCTGTTCTGTCTTTCTTTTCTTGCAACTTTTTAACGCGATTGTAAGAATATTTCCAAGCGGTTACCAACTCCTCTCTCTTAGCTATCGCTGCAGCGATCAATGCGAATTCATCTCGCAACTTTTTTAAGGGATCTATGAAAGTTTTGTGACACAATGCAGCCATTTCTTGTACGGTTTTACCGACCTGTTGCAAATGTCAAAGGAAAAGAAAAGAAACTTGTTTCGATAACTCGACAATTGAATTCACGTTGCATGTTACCATTACATACCTGTGTAGTAATCGAATGATACTCTTCGACGATTCTCCTAAACTCATCGCTAATATGAGTAAGACCGCAAGTAGTTAAATTCATGCTCAAACGTTGATCAGCTCGATCCAAATTAACTACAGCTTGGAGATACTTTTTCATTTCTTTTGTTAACTTTCTTATTGTATCTTCAACACTGTTGTAAAAATTCATAATAATATAAATACGATGAAATGAGAATTTCTTTTAAGAATACTTATAAGAAGAGAAAATAATCATACTAGATCAGTCTCTGTACTGCAACATCCAGTTCTCTATCCTCAGCGTGAGAAAGTAGAGGTTGCGCTGGACTTGGTCTTAATGTCAAATGATTTTTTTTAAGCGGGTTCCTAATATTATAGTAAAATTTTTAAATACATTGTTTGAATACTTTATTAATTATTATTATTACATTCATAATTGTGCGATTTTACTTACCACGTCATGTTAAATCTCGAAAGAATGAGGTTATCATATTTTAAATTCTCTTCGACTTGAAATTTTCGTTCACACGAATATGACGCAGTGACAATGGAATTTCGATGTTAAATTCTCCGATAACCCGAAACATTTGGAGATGTTTATCGTTCTCGTTATCGGAACTGGAAACCGATAAGATTCAAGATTATCTTTTCTTTCATAGTTTCACATTTTTCACGCACAAGTTCGTAATTAACTTTGTATTCATAAACGATTGACATTATTTTCTCGAATTTGTAAGATGACGTCTTAGCAATCGATAATTCCTTCCTTTTTTTTACCCTTTGTACAAATCTTACGAAACATTCTAACCTATAGTATTTCGTGTAAGGGATTTCGTTCGAGTTCGCGCATGCGCACTTGAATCTATCAAATTTATCTCTTTTCAAATTATTATTGCATTAATAAGTTGTTCGAATCTTTTTAAATACAAATTCTTGTTTATTAGAAATTTATTTTTTATATTACAGTTCGTTCAACTTATCATTTATATTTCTATAATTTCAATTATTTACATAATAATTTGTTAATATATTCACTATCAGTGTCACATGTCTGTAACTTACTGATTTTCATTGAGATCCCAGCATTGAACATTTGCAATTATGATTGATGTGAACAATAAATTTTAAGCTATTGAAATCACTTTTCCGCTTCACAATAGTGAATGTATTAATATTGACTAAGTTATCGGAGGATTATAGTAGCTTATTAATCTAACGAGTAGGAATATTGAAAAATGATACAGCTCCTATTATTTCTATCCAATCTAAGATTAAAATATTGCTTAACTATTTTATACTCTAGTGATCTATTATAATTAATTCATCAATGCCCCAATCCTCATAACTGTTATCCGGTAAATATCGCCTAATGACGATAGGAATTTTTCTCTGTTTCAATTCTTTCATAGCGATTTGTAAAGGATCAGTTTCACCTTCTAATTCAACCATTACAGGAGCGCACATTGCTATCTGTAACGCTCTTGTCCCTAACACCCGTGCCCGTTCATATCTGCGAAAGAAAATATAATTAATTAAAAAATATTATTTTTGTTCTCAAACTATGAATTGTTCCTCTTGTTTTAGATTGAATTATTATTATAGTAACAATAATGATAAAGCTATAAAACAATGCATTTAACAATGTTAAATATATTTTTATAAAGTTGGAGACGACGAAACACTGTTAAAAAGAGGTGAAAATCCTTAAAGAGCGAAAGAAAGACTAGAAAAAGGTTTAAAATTTAGATCAAATCTAATAGATGAGTTAATTATATCTATGTAATAAATATGTGTTAATATCTGTATTAATTATTATGCTTTTAAGCCAAGCATGGCTATTAATAAGTAAATAAAGAAATGAAATTTTACTTTGTCATATATCTTGTGGTTATTCTTTTAGATCTTTGAACTCCTCCAGATGCTTCACCTGCAGCTAATAATTCAATATTTTCACCATCTTCCTCTTGTGCTTCCAATTCTATATTATCGTCATCATCAACATCATCGAAATCATCTGCAACTCTAAAACAATTTTTAGGTTATGCAACGAATGCATTCTATTCTTAAAAATAAAAGAATAAAGTATCAGGAAGAAAAGAATTATTTGTTCTTACTCGTCTCCGTCGAAATCCTCGTCAGCCATAATTATTATTTATACACAAATTACGTTTATTTATATTGAACGTTTTATAAAATAAATTTGCACAAAGTATCTTGATTGTTGACCACTAATTGAATCACTGGTAACTATTTATAGTTATGTAGTTAGGATTTATTGTCAAAAGAGATCGCGCATGTTGCATTGACTCTCTAAAGAACGTCGGTAAAGTAGATTCTGTTTAAATTTTATAGGGGAAAAAAAAAGAACTATCGTAAATTATATCTATTTCTATTTGTATAATAATTATTTTTTCTTTTCTTTTATATTATTTTCAATTTCTTCTTATAAAAATGCAATAAATTAATATTTAAAATGATTACATTATTGATCAACAGCAGAAAAAAATGAATAAGTGCTTTTAATTGCTCACTAATTCCTCAATCAAAATCAATAAATTGCTCACTTTTTATTAATTCATTATTTAATTAGTTATTAATAATTGAAAATACAAAAACAAATTTTCCCATTTCTAAGCAAAGCAATGAAGTTTTGTATTGTTTTTTGTTTTCAATTAATTGCTCGCTTTTTGCTTACCCAGCTCCTCAACTTTTAATTATTAATTATTTAATTAGTTATATATAGTATAGTTTTATTTAAACAATTGTATCAAAATTGCATTGACACTAGCATCAATTAATTAACAATTATTTTAATGCACTAATGCACTTTTGTTATGTTACAGCTAAATGTTACTCTAGAAGTTATCTCTGTGCAGGAGCATTAAAAWAATTACATAAAAATTAAAAGAATACCAAAAGAAGAACGTTATAATGTTAAATTTTATTGATTAAGTGGATTATTGATTTTATACACATGCGCAACGTTAGGAAAGTCATATAAACAACATTGAATAAAAGTAATTTGATAGAGGACAACATCTCATTTCAACAGTGAATTTCGAAGGGGACGGTACATGCATCATATATTTCAAGCTTTTAAACAGCAATAGATATTTCTATCGATTAATTAACAATTATTCTAATATTCTAATGCACTCTTTTTATATTTCAGATTGTTTAAACACATACTATGTATGTACTGGTTTAAAAATTGCATACTTATTAACATATTTTAAATATAATATAATTTCGATGTGATATGCTTTTAGATGAAAATGAATGTTAAAACAAAT
>NW_014569568.1:271080-272417 GCF_001313835.1 Polistes canadensis | reverse complement strand
ATAAGAAAACAAAACATTCGGCCTACAGGCAATTATGAATTGGTGTGTATATTTCCAGGAATTTCTCGAGGTGAAGAAAGACAACCGAAAAAAAACGAAAACAGCCGAGCGCCGAGCACCGAGCATTCGATACTTYTAGGAGATATAYACAGAGAGATCTYCATTCCCCCTCCGTCCTTCAACGAGTTAAGATCTAACGAACGTGACGTATTAAACTATTTATTGATTTTATTTCTAATGTTATCTAACGTATAATTCTTCTACAATCTAACGTTAAATACTTTAATAAGTTTTTCATTAGATAGCATATTATAAAAAGGTTTTATTTTTTAGGTTACTCTTTATTGAGTTGTATACTATAACCTTAAAAATTTTCAATTAATATTTTTACAAACATTACATACTTTATATGTAATTTTATACAAGTAGTGAGATTAGAACAATTAATATTGCTTGAATTTATATTGATTCTTTATGATAGAATATTYTTTAAAGTGTGTGAAATGCCTTCAGAAATGATTAACAGGGAATATTGTACTATAATATAATCTTTAGTATGTTTCAGCTTTTCAGATTTTTCTTTAATTTTATTTTATTCATCGTCATCCTAAGGGTAGGATACCCATCCTGCAGTCATCAATGAAGACTAAAAGTAAGTATATTTTTCTATCAAAAATGTCTATGATAACTTCAATGGTTTTTTATTACGACGATGATATTAATTGTTCTTTTTCKTTTTCTGTTTCAGAACATCATTGCAATCGAGCGCKTAGGCAATGAAGTACTCGTGTGTTGCATCGTTTAAATAAAATATCAAAAAGTCGGAAAGTAGAATCAGTGTTGATCGTCGCATGTTAAAGTTTCGTTTTATCGTGTAAAGAAACTCCGTAAGTTTCTTTTATTTAATTTAAACGTGTGCTCATCGTCATCTTAAGGGTAGGATATCCATCGTGCATTCATCAATGAAGACTCGAAGTAAGTATATTTTTGTATTAAACAATTTTTCAATTCTTTTAATATTCGTTTGTTATAAAAGCGATATTAATAGTTCTGTTTTTTCTTCTGTTTCAGATGACTATTGCAAACGTGCGCGAARCAATATACGGGAGTGTTGGTATCGTCTAAATATAATTAAAATCACGGATAATAGAAGCACGTTCGTTCGTTAATTGCAATTCGTTCGTATTACACGATTGTGTTAAAAAATGTTCGTATTAAATTGACTGCGAACAAAGCAGTAATTGTAGTAGAATTTGTACGATCAAAGTTTTATTTTTATCTTTAAACAGTCGCACAGACTGTTCGCGTATTAGAGTCAGTGCATCAATGAAGATTTT
>NW_014569568.1:270267-270618 GCF_001313835.1 Polistes canadensis | reverse complement strand
AAGTCCCTCCGGTGCTCAATCATGTCGAGGATGAAAGGTCCTAATCGGCACGAGTTACTGGTTGTAATTATTCCAATAAATTAGTGACGAGCACATGAGTAATTCTTCTTTTGGAATTACTCATAAAAATTGTATATTGTACTGTATTGTATTGTATGTTTTATTAGTTCAGGATAGGTTTTCTTGCCTCAACGGTAACCTTCATTTGATTAATAGTGCAATTAATTAATGCACTTTCTTTTTTATTACTTGTTTTGTTCGTGGTTAGTAGTGGTGAAACCGAGCATTTATTTACTCGTTTTCGTCCAGAAAAGCATGTAATAAATGTCTTACATGCATTGCTTCGTACTT
>NW_014569568.1:265600-270158 GCF_001313835.1 Polistes canadensis | reverse complement strand
GCGAACGGATAGATTCTAGCAATTAAGTGGTGCATTAAAAGCATATATTTCTTTCTTTCTGCTGTTGAGGTTCTGTGTCAACTTATTTGCGGTGAAAAAATTTAAAGAAAGGTCAGTATTTAATGGATAGGTCGAGAGATTATTTTTTACATAATTTTTTTTATATAATTGATTAATTTGAATATTTGATAAATCGATATACGCACAAATATTAAATATTTTATTAAAAATAAATATTCATATTTAATCGAAATATATTTAAATCCAAGCACATGAAACTATTTATGTAATTTGCATACGATTATTGTTTGATGATTGAAGAACATTGAGATTTCAGGAAGTATCTCATTGTTTAATGAATTTGATCCTATTTGATCCTCTTAGACAAGTGTGCAAAGATGAAATTTTTCTAAGTCACAATTATTAGTAACACTTTTAATCCATCTAATGTAAGACTTTCTAAGGCCATATACATCCACTCATGCAAGAAACAAATGTTGTTTACGATATTTCATAAAAATATCGATGATGACATATTGAGGAATTATTTAAAATCAAGGTATTGTTATTTTTTAAATTTTTATCTTTTAAGATAAACTAAATATATATATATATTCGTATGCTATAAAATAATCATATTTATTATTTAACATATTATTTTTTTTAAAAGTCTTTCCTAATATCTATCAAAAAATAATTTGGGACACTATAAAGTATACCTAATAAATGTATTTATCGATTTTTTAATGCGTATATGAATATTAATATATTTATTTATTTATTTATTAATAACCATTCTCTCTCTCTCTCTCTCTCTCTCTTGTCCCAAAAGATTAATAATTAATACAAAGATAAAAACATACAAATATTAAATAGTCTTAATTAAACATATATACAAAAATAATATTAACCCTTTTGTTCTCTGATCGTACGTTTATTGTTTCCATCATCTTTTATTAATTACCTATTAGATCTCTTATATAAGAATGTTTGTTTATCTGAAGAAATGTGAAGAAATAATAATTACTTACTTATCTCTCTCTCTCTCACTCTCTCTCTTTCTCTTTTTAATGCTTGATATCATTCCTCCTCTCGTGGGAGGGATTTATTCACTCCTCTCTATCCCTCTCTTACTTTTCTCGTAACGAGAGACGATCAGTTCATAGAATGTGCGTAAGATATAATGATGGGGGAACTTGGTTTTAATACAAAAGTCGTTGAAGTAGATAAAACCAGAATTGCTTTCAGTCGATAACGAATCTTTGAGTAGTACTCCTCGACCATAAGTATTCGTATTCAAATTTATTTTTTTACTTAACATTGTTACAAGTTTACCTTTTTTTTTTTTTGTTCCAACGAAATAAGGATTTCGAAAGCTTTGTTACGAAAAAAAAGAAGATTAAAGAATTCGATTTTCAAATTACATTTGTGAACGATCGACAATTACATTTTTTAATTTTAACATCTACTGTGACATAGTGATCAATAAACTAGAAAATAATAATCGTTGAACTATATAACTTATAAAGAAAAAAAAAAGAAAAGAAAAGAAAGTATATTTTCTTTAAACATAACGATCAATTTTAATTATAATGATTAATACGAAAATAACGAGTGATAACATTATTCGCGATTATCAAAGTTCAAAGGGTGAACTGAACCAATTTGAAAAATAATTGTTATTCTAATTTATTTCCATATATAGACCGTTCTCTAACAAAATTATTTTTTATTTTAACATTATGTTAATAAACGTAGTTATTATTGTAGTAATGTTTCTCGAACATTTCAACTTTTTCAAATTTGATTTTTCTCAAACGAACGACACCGATTTCAAGCATAAAAGTTGAGATATTATTATATCGATCGATTATTGATCGATTAAACGAATAGACAATTGACGATAGAATAATTGAAATATTTTAATTTATTATTTATTTTTGCTGTTTATATATTCGCATTTATTTTTGTATTTGTGATTTTGAATGATAAAGAAGTTCTTAGATAAGACTTTGTCATTGCATATAACTCAAGATTATAAATCATTGTGATTAAATAAAATCTAATCGTTTCTTTCTCACTCATTCTTCCCTATTTTGTTTCTTCTTCTTTTTTTTTTTTTTTATTTTATCTTGTCTCTTCAAATTTCATTTCCTATTTTATACATAAGTACATACATACGCATACATACACGCGTAGATCTTTTTTTATCATTGTCATTGATTAAAAGTTGAAAATAAAGTACGAAAGATTTTCGAAAAACACATCATGAACGGAAACATGGTGCCAACGGATATCAAGGTATCTTATCTTATTTATTATTCATTATTCTAGTCAATTAATTAATAATAATTAACGATCGACTGATCATACCGATTAAAATCATTACGAGAACATATAATATAATCAATTTCAATATATTTATAATTCCGAATAATTAATTTGCAATAAAATAATTATATAGGTTAATAGCATCTTAAATACGTATAAATAAATTCATTGTCATCATAAAATAAATTTAATATTATTTTCAGTAGTGTCGGTACACATTGTTGTTTCTTTTTTCTTTTTTATTTTTTTTTTTTTAATTGCAATCTTTGCGATACAATTTAAAGTTTAAAATATATTTTCGAGATAATGTATTTTTAATGGAATTGTTTTTCCTATTTTTGGCATATAATTTTTGTTTACCACAAATAGAACAAAAGTATTCAATTTTCGTAATTATATATTATTGTTGTATTTATCATTTTTTGACGATTATTTGTAATTAAAAAACATTGCTGATAAAACAATCATTAAAGTCTGTCGACAGATCGTGAGATTAAATTTCTCAAATTTTGTATAATTATTTTAATTATTATTTTTAAATAAAAATTTGTTATTATAAAAGAATATACTAGAGAGAGATCAGTGAAATTTTTCATTCAACTTTTTATTCAGATGGATTGGAAGAACAAGGCGGAAACTAAGAAACGCGAGAAAAGGGGCGTGGTTTATCAGGTGAGATGAAATTAAAAAATGAGTAATACAAAAAAATAGATTTGGATTGAATTAAATTAACAAATAAATTTTAATGAGATGAGATGACAATCGTGTGATACGTTTATTGGTTAGAAAATATTTTTGTATACTTCGAAATATAATACATTTGATAAACATGACTCGCATTTAAATTACGCAATTAAAGTATATCTATTTTTTTGGTGATAATTTGATGTCATTGACCATGACATGACGATGATGATAATAATACCTCTGTCTCTTTCTCTTATCGTCAAATAAATTTCGTGTTTTTTCTTTTTCCTTTTGGTAACTCGTTATCATATTGAAAAGAATATTTTTATACTTTGTATAAAAGTTTACAGACACTACAATGAAGAAGATACAATTTTACGAATTGTTATCACACACAAACAATTTATTGATTTATTTATTATTCTTTAAAAAATAATAATAATAATAATTAATATTATTATTATTAAGTTTGTAATAGATTATTGCAAAATTAGAACATGATCATTCTGATTAACAAACGTAATACATTCCTTAGTACATACAGAATCATTTATATAACAACTTCGTCAGAGAAACTATAAGTTTATAGCAATTTACAACGTCACTGTTTCTTCTTTTTTAAAAATTGTTTTTTTTTTTTTAATTCTTCCAGTAATTCCTTATTGGAAATTCAAGGAATAATATAATTATCGGTTGTACGATCTATCGTGCGTCTATCACATGTGTATAATATTTATTCACAGTTCATTAATTTGAAACGTATGACAAACGACATTTAACATGATTTAAATACGGTTGGATAAGTTTTTCTATTAAAATTTTCTTCGATGATCAATTATCTAATAGCTTTGTCCATTTAGTTCACGTCTAAAATTTACTTTGTTTATATACATCTTGTTAATACAAAATTATTTATTATTTCATTCATCAGAAGAAAGAAAAACAACTTTTATTATGTAAAAAAAAAAATAACCTACATTGTTCGATATGTTAATAATAAATTAATTGTAATATTAACACAATATTATACATTTTATCTTGCAACAATGTTACGTATTCTTTTTCTTCTTATTTATATTCTTTTCTTTTTAAATAAAAAAGAAATATCATAAATATACAGAGTGATTCACAAAAGAACAATCTTGATATTCCTATAAAATATTACTTTTGATCATGCTCAAATGTGTTGCAATAATATATATATAATATCTTCTCTACCTAAAGAAAAAAAATCTAATTTTTATTCTATTAAAAATAAAACAATTAAAAATTTCTTCTCTATAATTAATAACAAAATCGCCTTAATACAAAATATAAATGAATCTAACATATTTTGAATGATTTTGTAGTCTTATATAAAAGTACATTGTGCAATTAATAATTCTAATCCTATATAAGTGTCTATCTAAACTCATTAATTATTCAACACGAGAGAATAGTTACATGTGTATGCTCTTATGTATTAAACTTCATGAATATATAATTTCTTTCTTTTTAATCTTAATAAATAATTACCATATATATATATTGTAATATATAT
>NW_014569568.1:260382-264560 GCF_001313835.1 Polistes canadensis | reverse complement strand
ATTTATATATGCTGTATGTTTTATTTTAAACGATACGATCGATTTTCCCATTGATTTTAAATAAATAAATATTCATTAATATTCATTATTGTATTTTTGTGTGTGTATAGGAAGATTGGCGAATGATAGCACTTATGTGTGCATTATTTCCTATATTATCGATTGCACTGATCGTGATAGTATTACCAGAATCCCCTATGTGGTATCGAGAACGCGGTAGATTGGAGGAAGCAGTGGAAACGTTAAAAAAATTTCGCGGTATACCAAAGGATGATCCTGCTACGATGGAAATTTTATTAGAATTAAAACCGAATAATCAACAACGACACAAAAAGAACATTATGAAACATTTGTTTAGGAGAAACGCGCTTATACCGTTTGCAATAATGTTGATTTACTTTTTGTTCCAACAATTTTCGGGAATATTCGTGATGGTTTATTACGCGGTTGACATAGTACAAAGTGCTGGAATCAAATTGGATCCTTATTTGGGTGCAGTTTTTATCGGTCTGGCAAGATTTGCCGGTAGTATAGTGATAGCATTATTTTCATCTAAGTGTGGTAGAAGAGTACCTTCGATTGTTTCTGGAAGTGGCATGACACTATCCATGGGTCTGTTGTCTATTTATTTGCTAATGAATGATAAAGGATACGTCATCAATGATGGCGGTATAATACCTGTTATCTGTGTAGTAACTTACATATTTTTAAGCACACTGGGTTTCTTATCAATTCCATTTGCTATGGTCGGTGAAATTTATCCCAGTAAAGTGAAGGATATTCTTTCCGGATTAACAACATGCATAACTTATATATTTAGTTCGGTTACCATTAAAACTTATCCGAATATGTTATTACTTATGGGTAAACACGGTGTTTTCTTTTTCTATGCTGTAGTATCATTGTTCGGAACGCTATTCATTTTATTTTTCTTACCCGAGACCAAAGGTAAATCTTTGAACGAGATCGAAGAGATGTTTAATAAAAAAATGATTGTTTCAGAATCCGATGGTACCGTTACCATGGTTTCTAATGGTATCGAAAGTATGCCCGTTGAACATGTTAATATTAATAGACTTTAAGCACAATATAGACTGTTTTTAATATTTCCATTCAAACGCCCCACAGCATGTGGAAATTATTTGATAAAAGATAATATTTTAATTGTAAAAAAATATATTATAATATAATAATACGAGATTTAATTTTTAATAATAAATATAATAATTAATAATTGTTGGATGAAATTGTGAAATTAAGACGTTTGATCGAACAGATAAATAATTATTTACATAATAAGCTTTGTAATAAGGTAATAATAATAATTATAATAAATGTATATATTATTTTTATACGTAACACTGTTATTATTTTGTGAAAATATAGATAAATTTACGTTATTATGAAAACTGACGAATAAAATATGAATTTTGTTTCACAAATATCGTAATATTCAAAAATATTAACGTATATATATATATATAATATTTTTTTATTATTATACAAAATATGAATAATTACATCAGCGTTTTGACACACGAATTTGATATAATTAATAATTTACGAGATATTTTTCGAATCTTCATTAATACAAAATATTATTGAAAAATAAGTGAAATATACATATATAATTGGCAACGATTAACAAATACACATTCAGTAGTAACATTTAAATAATCGTTATAATATTTATTTGATTGAGCACACATCTGAAGTATGAATTTTACGGTTCAATTTTAACACCAGAAATGAAATCAATGATGAACAAAAAAAACTTGTTTAAACACAGATGCTATTTGGTATTTCACTTAAAAAAAAAAAAAAAAAAAACAACGAAAGAGAAAAAGAACATAAGTATATTTTATTGAAAAATAATGATATTGTATCTGTTAAATGAACGATTTGCAAATATCTCGCGAAATGAATTAAACACGTTTTCTGTGAAACGTTTATTGAACTTTAGCAAATTCATGGGTGAGGGGGGGGGGAGAGGAGAGGAGGAGGGGGAAAGATGATTTATCATTTAATTTATCATCCAATGAAAACAAAGAAATTATTGACGAAAATATCAACCTCTTCTACTCGTAGAAATTTCACGGTTATACGGATAGGTTTATGTTAGTTACTTTCTGTTAACGACAAATATAAGTTTTAGATAAAAATTGCGAACAAACTTTTCAAGATAAGATGTAATTATATCTACGATAAAATTGTTTGCTTTACTTTCGAGAGTACTTGTAAGATGTATATATGTACATAAAACGAAGTGCGAGATAAAGAAAATTTTTCTATGAACTTTCGATAAATATAAATTGTCTCTCTTTTCATATATATATATAAATATAACGAATTAATAATCGTTTATAGAATAATCTTTGATAAAATAAATTATCATTAAATAATACACTCCTTTTGAAAATATATTAACAAGAAATTAACGACGATTAAAGATTGGAAGAGTAAATATAGTCGATTAATCTTCCTTCTCTCTATATATATATATTTTTTTTTATTCTTTTTTCTTTTTTTTTTTATTATTAAAATCTTAAATAATAAATTAACAAAAGGTCGTAACAATCACGATAATTAAATAACAAACACAAAATAATGTACAATTGAATGTGTTGAAACGCAGGGATTTGTGGAAGCAGGGAAAGGGTAAAAATATGAAAAAAGAAAAGGAAAAGGGGTGGAGGAAGGGATGAGGGACGGAGGGGGGAGAGAGGAATTGACGACGATACTTCGCGAGTACTAATAATAGTGATGATAATAGCAGATCAAGCGATAATAACGATAACCATTTAGTTTTAACGTTAACATTAATTAATTAAAGATTAAAAATAATAATAATAATAATAATAATCGTAATTCGATAATATATGTCGTTTGGAGCGCGAAAATTATAATAATAAATTATTTCTCTTACTAAAGGTGCTTAAAATGCAAAATTTTTACCCCACCCTACACGATGGGGGTCCTTTATTCTGTAAAAAAAAAAAACAAAAAAATAAAGGAACGTTTAATGATTTTGTTTGCACCGATGTTTTTTTATGTAGAGTTTGATTCGACGAATAATTATGAAAAAGAATAATGGCAAGGTACTGCGTGATTATGTGTACTTTAAACGTTTTATCATCCTCAAACGTGTTCTCTTTTTAAAAATTAATCTATTGAATCTTTTTCTTTCTTTTTTTTGTTTCCCCAACAAATATGAGAAAGATAGTCAATGATACAGGAAACAACGAGGTAATCGATATTTTGATGATTGATGATCGAAAGATATGGTATAGATTTATATGATCATTTAATTTTGATAGTGGGTGAATCCTAAATCAGGGCTTCAGTATAAGGGGATAGCAAAAATTTGAACAAAATTAACAAATAATTAATAATTAGTATGACAATTGGTATTCAAAATCGCGAAAAATATTTGCTCGAGTAAACAATTGACACACCGACCGAGTTTGTGAGAAAAAAAATTTGCAAAAGTTCTCGCAGAGATCTTTAAAAGTGTAGAAAATATGATTTTTAAGATTAAATTATTTTGATTTGAGAAAAAATTATGATTATTCCGTTCGCGTAAGTGTGTGTCACCTCGTATTTGTTTAAATGGTAAAATAACAAATCTGATTAATTTTATTAGCATTTCCCCCTATTTAGAAACTTTTTTTTTTTGGGATTCACCCTATAGGAAATTTACTCACGAATATTGAGTAAATTTCGATTTATCTTTCACATTGATCATTTTCTCTCTTTCTTTCTTTCTTTGTTGGATAACCGATAGGAAATATAAGAGAAACACGTTTTTCTACGATGTTTGTCTAATGCGAACTAAAAAAATCTCTCTCTGTGTTATCCATATTCTCTACGTTGTTATAATGTAAAAAGATCATTCGTACGTGACGATTTAGTTTAAACAAAAAAAAATATTCAGCCAAAACAGGACTGTCATTGTCAGGATTGGCTAGTGATTTGGCACGAACTATCAACGTAAGATGATTTCAAACGAGTCTCCCCTTTCGTCAAATTAAAATCCTTTCGTTAGCACACACGTCGTCTCATTTCTTTTTTAAATATATATATATATTATATTATAAAAAAATATACGTATTATATATATTCATATACATATAATTATAATATATTAAATTATTATATAATATAATAATATATTATAT
>NW_014569568.1:243420-260297 GCF_001313835.1 Polistes canadensis | reverse complement strand
ATTTCTTTTTTTTTTGTCAATAATCATTAGACACGTTTAAATATATACTACGATTCTACTCTTTTTCTTTTCTTTATCACATCTTCATATATATATATTTTTTAAATTAAATAATAGAAATATAATAAACATTCGCACGATTATTTTCAATCCTGGCATATATATATATGAAATTTGAGAAAAGAAGGACTCGTTTATAAATCATTCGTTCAAATAATTCGCGTCAATGACGACAATTAGATCAAATTTGCTATCTTAATTTTCTAATAATGTCAGTAAAGCTCTCCCCTCTAACGATATGGAAGATCGTTTTAATCTTCACACACACACACATTCACTGATAATTATATAATATATTTATAATTCGATTTAAGTGGAAATTCTTCTTCGCATTTCTTTTTTTTTTTAACCTCCTTTTGTTTGTTTGTTTTTTCTTTTAATTATTATTATTATCTTTTGTTTAAATCCGACCTAACTTTTAAATATCAATAAAGTTTCTTCGATATATCGGAAGATTCTTCTCGATCGATCGTCAAAGGAAATTTCATATTTCGGACAATCCGTTTCTTCTTTTTTTCTTTTTTTTTTTTTTTAATATATATATTCTACATTCGAGGAGAATCTTCTTTGGCAACTATCTCTCTCTTTTTTTCTCTCTCTCTTTCTCTCTCTCTCTCTCTCTCTCTTTCTTTCTTTATTTCTTTGAAATTATTCTATCAATGATCGGAAAATTCTTATTAATTTTTATAAATAAAAGTTTAAACGACAATATAATATTATTTGTTAATTATAAATCAGTACGAATATTTCTAATTAACGACAATGATATTTTTGATTTCTATTAGAAAGAAAAATTGTGAAAGAATTATATAATATTATCATATTTATAAATCGATAAGAGAATTTTCCGATCAAAAATTTCACATTTGTTATTCTTCGTTTACGAAAAAAAGAAAGAGAGAGAGAGAGAGAGAGAAATCGTATAGATCGTTTCACAATCAAAGGCTAATTTAAGATTAAAAATATTCGTGATAAAAGTATCTCGATGATGATAATAATTAATTGTTATCCGATCTGGATGATTTATATCGTCTTTCAACGAATCGAAAATGAAATGTTTTTTCCGGCAATGCCAAAGTACCAATGGGTACTTTATAAATTTCATTATTAGCCGGCAATATCGTAAAGTTTTTCAACAATGTGGCAATAGTTGAAAAACTTATATACTGAACCATTTTATAACCCATGCACGATCTTCTACCACCGCCAAATGGTAAAAAGTGTTCTGGTTTGTGAAGTCTACCATCACGTAGGAACCTTTCGGGCATGAATTCTTGGGGCGAGATCCAAAGTTCGTCGGACATGTTTAATTCGTAATTGTTTAAAAATATAAACGTGTCCTTTTCGATTCTGTAACCTGTAAAACACAGAAACAAACACACATACACAAACATGATATATAAATAATTTTATATTAATATAAAATTGAGAGAGAAAGAGAGAGAGAAAAAAAGAAAAATATATATGAGAAAAATGTATAACGAATAAAAATTTGATTTTAAATATTTACCTGCGATCGAACTTTCTTGATTGGCCACGTGAGGTACGATAGGACTGGCAATCAGCCTGATAGCTTCCAAAATGATAGCTTCGGTGTAAGGCATGACACTTCTGTTTCCTAATCCAACAAATTTCTCATCGATAACAACCGAATCGATTTCTCTTTGAGCTGTTTGTTGTATGTGCGGTCTGCTAGCCAAAAATCCAAGGATTTTCACGAGAAGATTACCGACAGCCGAATGACCACCAATGATATCTTCCAAAGCAAACATGGCAACGTCCCAAGACATGGTTGGTTCGGAATCGGTTTTAACATGATTTATCAAACAATCTATGTAATCATTTTCTGGTATGACAGATGTCCATTTGTTCAATCTTTCCTCGATAATATCCTCGTCGACGAATTGACGAATCTCGTGACTCCAATTGGCCATTCTGGCCATGTTACGTTGATGCAATGGCATCAGGAATGGCATGAAATCGGCCGCGTAACCTTGATTAACTTCGTAAAATACTTTATCGAAATTGTCAACCATTTTGCGAAATGGTTTGTAGTCGAATGGGAAACTCTTCGAGCAGAAATATTTCACGAATACGCTAGCACAGGTATGCAGTACCAATGGTTTTGCGTGTAAGCTACCACCCGAATACGAGCTCAAATGATTCATCATAATCTCTAATTCGGCACCTATTATATCGTTCAATTGATTGTAACGCATCGTGAATGAACGAGGAAACGTGTGAGCTCTCAGCATCTCTCGACGTGTCTTTTGTAATTCGGACCAATTGCAAAATGCAAGAGCTGCAAATAAAATCAAACAAACAATATTAATGATCAGTACACATTTTTACGATTCGGAGATTTTTTTACTTTTTTTTCTTTCTTTTTTTTTTACGAGCACGTAATACGAGAAAGAAAATCGAGACTTGACATTAAACTTGACCTTAATTCAGAATCCAACGTCAATTTGTCGTTTGGCGAAATTTCATCGGGTAGAAAGGGAACGAGAAGAAAAAAAAAAGAAAAAAAAAAATTATGCGTGCACGCAATTATCCCTCTCTCTCTCTCTCTCTTTCTCTCTCTTTTTCTTAATCTTCCTTCTCCTTTTACAACGGCGAATAGATCGTGAAAAACGCGGAAATGCAAGGTCGGTGGTACTGAAATAACTAACAGCTAAGCCTTTAGACGATTTAAGTTGACTCGACAAAAATGAATAATTTAACAAATCGCGTTATCCGTCTCTCTACCGTGTATGTGTGTGTGTATAGTTTTTTTCTGTTTTTAATATTAATTTTACAAATTAAACTTTAATATCGCGCGTCTCGATCGCGTAATTAATTCGACGAATAACAGTAAACGTAATTTTGTTTATACGCAAACTTGTGATTAATCGTTTAGATAAATATAAAATAAAATTCAATTATTTACTTCTTTCGTCTCGTACAAAAATATAATTATTAATAAATAAGTATCGTAAGAAAATTGGACATTAAAAAGAACTAGAACTTAGTTTTGATTAATTGGACGTTTCGTACCTTTATTGTGGTACACGATACTTATTTATTAATAAAATAAAATAAAAGAAAAAAAAAGAAAAAATAAAATAAAAGGAAAGGGGAAAGAATCTTCCCGTTGGATCTTGATGCATATCGAGGAACGAAACCCCCATCATCAACCTTGATCCTGTTTACGAGCGGGGAACTCGTTACGAGTCTGGAACGCGTGAAAGTGGTAACGTGACCTCTAACAGCCAGTGGTACTTGAACTTGGTACCGCTTCAACATTCCGCGACCTTAACACGAGTTTCGTCCCGCAACAGATCGGGGAGGATCCCTTCCGTCCGTCCGTCCGTCCGTCTGTTCGTTTATACGTCCGTACGTCCACACGTTTAACCATCACTCGACACGAGTTTTATTCCTTCTTGCCGATAAGCAAACTCGCGATAATTTAAACTCGTATGCGTTATAATAGTCCGACCGGATCCGTTCACGTGTCGTCGCGTACTATAGCAGCAAGGTCGTTAGCATGAGGAACGAGTTTTTGGCCCGTTTCAAAAAAAAGGTACACAAGTATTTTGTTGTTGATTCGATTTTTTTTCTCTCATATCTTTTTTTTTCTTTTTTTTCGTAATTGCAACACTAGAGACAGAGAGAGAGAGAGAGTTTATTTTGTGAAAACATATGTGGACGCGTTGTAACTATGTCAGCAAATATTTTCTTCTTTTTTTTTCTTTTTTTTAATTTAATATTAAACGGTATCGATGTTTTTTCTCTATTGCATCGGATCAAATGACTCTTTCGTCTTCGAATAGATTAAAATAAAAAAAATATATATATATATATATATCATTTATGCAATAAAAATTGTCGACTAACAAAACGTTATTATAACTTGTAAGAAATGTTGTCAACAATTTGACAACCAATCGCTTGATACGCGTATAAAAATGTTATAAATTTTATAAAAAGTAAAAAGTAAAAAATAAAACTCACAATTCTCCTTGTTACCGCAGAACAATAGATGATAACGAATGAAATTAGGCCTGGAATCAAAGTGCGGTCCCTTGGTGAATAATACTTCTTTAATATTTTCTAATCCATTGACAACGACGCAAGGAACCGATCCCATTTTCAGTTTGATCACTTGGCTGTCGTAGACCTTGACAAGATCGGCAAATGCTTTGTAAGGCACATCGTAACGTCCAAGTATATGAAGGGATCCCAAAATTGGCCATGGTTTTGGACCGGGTGGTTCTGGTAATAATGATCCCTCGGAGTAAAGGATTTTCCCTCGTTTATTAGACTTTCCTGATCTGATATAATCGATCAGGATAAATATTAATGCTAATACGGTAATAGCGATAAGGAAGGAAGTTGTCAAACTTAGCGACAGCATATCTTCAGGTGTATATTTTAATCACCCACAAATTATAATATACTTTTTTTTTTATAATATCTCTTTTTTTCTTTCCCTTTTTTCTTAATTCCTTTTCACTCGACGCAAGTATACGCGAATGGCGAGGGGTGCGTAAAAAGAAAGAAATAATAAAAGATAAGAATATTACTCCGAAAGAGAACAAAACAACAAAATTTCAATCGAATGAAATAATGAAAATTAAAAGATTTTTATAATTGTAACCCGGTTATACAATTTTGGGGATGGGGAATACAACATTGGCCGCGAATACACTCAAGTAACACGTTTCAGATCTCTTGTTGATTGGTTGATTGGTTGGTTTCTGATATACCGGTAACTTTCTTCTTTTTAACGATGACGATGACGATGACGGTGACGATGAATCTTATCAAATAGTAGTAGTAGTAGCAGTCGTAGTAGTAGTTAGAGATAGAAGAAAAATGATTGGCACGTTAGTTGTAATTGCCTTTTCTCTTTCTCTCTCTCTCTCTTGGCGTTGTGTGTTGTCCTGACGTAGTCCCGTCTGTGAACGGTCTGCCGATCTGACTCGGTCTGTGGGGATAGGATGGTTGCCCGGCTATCTTATATAGCCGGTAATGTGGTCTGTATAATGCAGCAGTCAGCACATTTGCGTCGCCTGTGCCTCAACCCCATACATATGGATTCGTGTGAGAGAGGACTTGAACAGTGGCAGGGGAGGTGGACACGGTTTCTCTCTCTTTCCCTCTCCCTCTCCCCTTCTCTCTCTCTCTCTCTCTCTCTCTTTCCTACACTGTACGCTGACCATCATTTATCTCTCTCTCTCTCTCTCTTTCTTTATTGAGTATTCCCTTGCCCCCTTGTTCCCTTTCTCGGAGGACCAATTTAGCGAAAACGTCGAGACGACGTTTGGATCGATAATCGATAAGACAAATGAAACGGGTTTAAGGGAAGAAGACCCACCCCTCTTTTAATGAAAACAAAGACGAACTGTGTGTGTGCACACCAGAGTAGAACCTAATGGAAAAAGGAAGAAGAGGAAAAAGAAGAAGAGGAGGAGGAGGAGGAGGAGGAACGAGTTGAGATCGTTGAAGTAGTCGTTTGAGTGGGGCGATGGATTGAGGAGGAGAGGACGGGGGGTTATGGGGGGTTTGGAGACAGGCCCCGTAGGGCCGATCCAAGGGACGCTTCTTGCCCTTGACTTCTCTCCTTAAGGTGCCATCAGCTTTTCTGGCAAGGTGGTTTCTCGCAGCTGCGACAGTCCATCTTCTCCCTCTTCCTTCTCCTCCTCACCACCACCATCACCACCACCATAGCTGCCACTGCCACCCTCCTTCACCTTACGACGTGCCTCTCGACGTTAATCTTGGCTCGCGCGTTTACTTGGAAAAATGGTGACGAGATACGAACGAGAGCGAGAGAGATAGAGGATAGAGAGATGAGTAAAGAAGAAGAAAGGTAGCAGCAACAGCATCATCTCTTTTCGTTGGTTCTCTTTTTCCATCATTTAGTAGACCCTTCTTCGGGAGGTTGGACCGACCCTCCGGAGAATCTCCAGAAGCAAGAAAGCCGTTTTCGGCTTTGCACCTGTAAGACGCACCTTGAACGTTCTCGATGCGGGGTGGAATTACGCCCGATGGAAATACTGGAGATGTTTCTTTTCTTTCTTTTTTTTTTTTTTTTTTCTTTACCAGCATGTGGAAATTATTTGATAAAAGATAATATTTTTTAATTGTAAATAATATATTATAATTAGAGCGTTTGATGTAGCATTAATACGAGATTTAATTTTTAATAATAAATATAATAATTAATAATTGTTATATGGATAATTGTGAAATTAAGATGTTTGATCAAATAGATAAATAATTATTTATATAATAAGCCAAAGGCTTGATGGAATTGCTAGATGGCTTCTTTTTTTTCTTTATTTCTTTCTCCCCAACACACGTCAAGTTGATTTTATTATTATTATTATGTTATAATCGATTCGATCATCTCGTCTAGAGATATTTTTATCCATATCGTATGTTTCTCTAACAAATTATTTCAATTGACGGCGACCTACTTTTGACCAATCCGAATTTTTTCAAGGTAATTTAATTTTTGAAACAATCCTATTGGATATATTTTATTTTATCTTTTCTTTCCTTCTTTCTTTCTTTCTTTCTTTCTTCAGACAGAAGTATAGGTGTCTCTCATCTATTCCACGAAAGCACAATTCTCGTTTTTTCCGATATTTTTCATTTATTATATGTATCAACGATCTAATCGAAAATCGAATGATCTTGAATCCAAAGTCCGTCGTCGTCCGCAGGATGTTTCAATGGATTACGTAATCGTTACAACGTTAATATTCGAGATCGATGAAGAGAATACTTAGTTTATCCTAACGAAAACCATTGCGTCACGTCATAATCGATGAATTATCTCGAGAAATTACTGATCGATCTTTTACTAATTACAATATTCATCGAAGATAAACGAAATAATTAGAATTCAAATATAATTCGATTATTTTTATAAAAACTAAAAATGAAGACATTTAAACTAAAATAAAATATTTATAAAATTGATAGAGAACCCAGTAAATACAATCAGAAATAAAAAATAGATAATAATAATAATAATATTACTAAGTTTAATTCTTAGGGAAGTTATTTTTTGGACAGGTTTAATTTAGAAGAACAATACATTTATCCGTTGAACGTTTCGTCTCTATTTGAGACTTCCTCAGCAACTTGATAGTTATGTTCATAAGTCAATATAACATCATTTTTATTACAGTCATAAGTTTTCACTATCTTATAAATAGAGTCAATTTTTAAGAACGTTATTCTACTATAACTTTTCGAACACTAAACGTTCAACGGATAAATGTATTGTTCTTCTAAATTAAACCTGTCCAAAAAATAACTTCCCTAAGAATTAAACTTAGTAATAATATTAAAAAATTTTGGATAAGGGGAAAAGAAAAATCTTTATTATATTAACAATAATAATAATAATTGAAAAAAAATAGAGTCGGACAAGTGAACCACCTATTATTATTATTTTATCATTAATTTGATCATGGTTGGAGGGTAAACGTTGGTTAAACAAAAAAAAAAATTTGGAAAAATAAAATATATCAATTAAAAGAATGATAATAAATAAAGGACACATACAACCATGGCCTACTTCGAGGGAAGTTTTAGGGAGAAGGTAGGATGAAAAGTCTATGTGTTCGGACTATAGGATACGTGTTCTCCAACGTAAAAACTAGACTGACTCTCAATGAGCAAGAATATTACGGTCCCCTTACGGTCAGTCGGCCAAATCCCATTCACCGTGTTCAAGCAGAAGAAAGCTAACGAATGCGTGTCCACCTTTTGCCAATGTTCTATCTTTCTTCTTCTTATTATTTCTGATCATCCTTTTCAGGTGGTCCTTTGATGAAAATAAAATTATTACGAATTAAGAAACACTGTTAACATTTTGCAATTATTTTAGTAATCAAATTTGTCGAACAATTCTTACATCATTGATATTTAAATATATTTCTAAATTTTAATTTTTACGTTTGATTCAACGATAATTATTGTTCAATAATAAAATATAATACATTTTTTAAACGACAACACAAAATTTTTGTCAACGCGATGATCAATATTTTATTTTGTAACATAACGAATCAAAGAATCGTGAAATTAGGGTGAATCAAAAGTTCGTGGATATAAAAAAGTAATTTTATTGACTTGAAAAAAAAAAACAAAAAATTGCACTATCTCGAAACAACACGACAAACGTAAGAAACATTTTTTTGGTTTCATCTTGATTTATTTCGTGTTTTGAGAATATTGGATAGGATTATCAAACGATAGGATTAGAAAGAAAGTTGAAAAAACTTCGCGATCATTTTTCGAGGAATGATTGTATCGAACCCATCGATACTTTTTTTTTTTTCCTTTTTAACGGAAGTCGATTCTAGATCGGGGCATCGGATCTCTTGAAATTGTTCGGAGAAAAAGAGGTCGAGAGTGTTCTCGAATGATCGAAGATAGTTACGATTGGTTAACCTTATATACGCAATATTTTCTTCGCGTATATAGAAATAATTTTCAATTATTATAATATACTGTCTGACATATATTATTATTTAATATTATATAATTATATTATTTCATTCGATTAATTCGTTCACTTTTTCTATAGAATTTTAATTAACAAATTTCACTATAATTCGCAATGATTTCCTGACATAATTTTCTATTATGTCAGAAATCCATTATTTCATTCGATAAATTCGTTCACTTTTTCTATAGAATTTTAATTAACAAATCTCACTATAATTCGGAATGATTCCTGAAATAATTTTCTACGTATAACATTCTGCTTTTCTCTCATCAAACGTAAAATAAAAATCTTAACAGTTCGATTGTTTCAACATTTCAAACGTATTATTTATTTACATTGAATTAGATTGAAAATTAATAGAAATCTATTTCGTAATCATTCAACATATTGATAATAAATTTGTTAAACGATTTCCAATTATTTCTAATAATCTACTGAATATACAAAAACATAATAGCTAACAAATACTTTAACATTTTTTCTCCTCCCCTAAATAAATAAAATCAAAAAATGATACGAACTAAATTATCCCCCTCCTCCTACCCCAAAAAAAGAATATTTACGTAAATCATATAAACGATCGATAATGGATAAGTTTGGTGATAATGTTGGGTTACTCGAATCTATGAGAAGGAAAAGGAAGAAGGTATTCAAATAGAAAGATAAAGAAAGACACAAAGAGAAAGAGAAAGAGAGAGAGAGAGAGAGAGGAAGACATGTTTGTTGGTTGGACAAGCAAAGAGACTGAGTAAATACATACATACATATATATACATATATATATATATATATATATACATATATATATATAAGTGAACGTATACTCCTGTTCGAATTCGTTTGAACTAATGAATAAAAGATGAGTATTGGTGGTGCGTAAGATAGTCGTGAACATGATCGTGTTAAATACTATAATACTTGGGTATCTTTCTTCTCTTTAGGTTCGTTTAACAGTCAATCCTTTTCTTCCTTCATCTTCTCCCTTTTGGTGGCACCCACCCCCTTATTCTACCTTTTTTTTCTGTCTCACTCGCGACAGTAGGAGAAGATTACTTCATCCGTATCGAGAGGTATTATCGAGAGTCGATTTCTGGGAAGCTAGCGGTACCCCAGCTTCTGCTTGGGTAACTCGAAATCAACTTAGACGGAGACAGAAAAAGAAAGAGAGAGAAAGAGTGAGAGAGAGAGAGAGAGAGAAATATATAACGGGAATAATCTTCTCTCTTATTTCCAGTCAACGAAGAGTGATGGTTGGTTGTTCTCTTCCTTCTCTTCCTTTTCTTCTTCCTTCTCTTCCTTCTCTTCCTTTTCTTCTTCCTTCTCTTCCTTCTCCTCTTCCTCATTTTAACTGTGGTATTCGTGATGAGAGTAATTTCATCCTCTCTTCAGATTCGTTTAGAATTTTTCATTTTCGCTTTCGTAGCACTCGTACACCTCGTTAGAGAAAGAGAGAGAGAGAGAGAGAGAGAGAGAGAGAGAGAGAGAGAGAGAGAGAGAGAGAGAGAGAGAGAAACCCTTAACACGCGTTACGATTAACGTGTCTTGTTCATCAACTTTACACTTACGTGATTCGATATATTATCGTATACGTTTTATCGGGTTTTTTCTTTTCTTTTTTTTTATTTTCTTGATACAGTAAATTGATATTATTATTAATAATAATAATAATGATATTTGTTGAGTGTTCAAATATAACGGATCAAAAGATAACGAAGTTTAGATGTATAGAACTTTACTGAACTTTAGAGATTAAGTTGCTGAAGAAGTCCCAATAAAGGGATGAAACGTCTAATTAATCAAAATTTAGTTCTAGTTCTTTTGAATGTTCAAATTCCCTATGATATCTATTTATTAATAATTTTATTTTTGGAGAGACGAGAGAAACAACTAATTGAATAATGATAATCTTATATCGTTTATTGTCACGGTAAATTAAAATAAATTTGAATGATAAGAATATATTTGAAGGATTATAACTCGTATATTGAATTATATATGTATGATTTATTTGTTTTTTTTTTCTTTCTTTCTTTCTTTCTTTCTTTTGTAAAGGATTAATTTAATATTTAATTTTTGTATATATATATATATGATATTTTTCAATTGTAACGATAATAATAATTTTTTCTGTAAAATACGGTCAATGGTTTTTACACAACAGGGAATATTAAAGATTTAAAAAATAATGATTAATATGAAATGATATAAATGTTTCATTACTTTTTGAGAGGGAGGAAATATTTTTTAAAGATAAACAATTGTTCGTTCAAAGACGACCGATATTATATTATATATATATATTTAGCGTAAATTAAATTATATATAAAATAAATTTCAAAAAATGTGAGAAAAAAAATATGAGTAAAGTAACGATAAGATATTCTGTAAAAAAAACTTTGTAAGTTGTGCAATTAAAAACCTAATAATAATAATCTAAAATAAATCATTTGTTTATAATGTAGATAGAGACACAAAATGATAGAATAGAAAAAGAAAAAAAAGGTAAAAACTTTCGAAGGGGGAGGGGAGTTTTTTTAAATACGACGAATTTAAAAAGACAAAAAGGGAGACATAAGAGAGAAAAAAAAAGATGGAAAAATAAAATCTGTCAAGGTCCGTTCCGTTTCGTTCCGTTCCCGGTCTCGGTCTCCCTCCGATATTACTAAGAATAGCTTGTTAAATTCGTAGAAAAGACATGAGACACGAATGATCTCTCCTCCCATGGTTTCACGAACAGAGGAATGCCTTGGAATCAATGGAATCTCAAGATCGCCAATGCGAATTGTATTAATAGAAGTGGGGGAGGATAAGAAGAAGAAGAAGAAGAAGAAGAAGAAGAAGAAGAAGAAGAAGAAGAAGAAGAAGAAGAAGAAGAAGAAGAAGAAGAAGAAGAAGATTCAATCGATTAAACTTATCCTTTTGATTTGGTTAACGAAAACAGCTGACCGGATGTAAAGTTTGACGTAAAAAAATTTATACCAAACCTATTTTTTCCTCTTCCACCAAAAGGTCTGACAATTTTTCCATATCAGTTCTTTTGAGATATCATCGTCGATAAGAAATTCGATACATTCCTATATTCGACCTTCCATTTTATTCAAAATCATTCGTTAGACGATAGGAAATGTGGATACTAATCGAGGTTGTTCAATATAAACAAAATTTTACGAATAAATTTATATTTGTCATGTGTTATTATTTTTATTTTCTTTTTTAGAAATTAATAAGGATAACAAAAAAAAATATTGGCGGCTTATATTTGATTGTAAAGTAATAATAGAAAAAAAAAAAACAAAAAAATATATAATACTTTTACTATATTATATCATAAATTGGATTAATTTTGTGGTGTATTATTATAGTTTAATCAGGGCTGTGTTCAATATAAACAAAATTTGACGAATACTTTTTTAGAAATTGATAAGGACAACAACAACAAAAATCGCGGCTTATAATTGATTGTAAAGTAATAATAGAAAAAAAAACAAAAAATAATATGATACTTTTACTATATTATCATAAATTGGATTAATTTCGTTAGATTATTATAGTTTAATCGAGGCTGTTCAATATAAACAAAATTTGACGAATAAATTTATATTTGTCATGTGTTATTATTTTTATTTTTTTTTTTAGAAATTGATAAGAATAAAAAAAAATCGCGGTTTATATTTGATTGTAAAGTAATAAACGAAAAAACAATAACAAAAAAATATGATACTCTTACTATACTATCATAAATTGGATTAATATAATTTATTGTGCGAATCCTTTACATCATGCATCTTAAAACTTTGTCCTTTTTTTTTTCTTCTCTCCAATCGAATGAGTTTGTTCCGGCGTAATGTATTACGTAATGTAAGTGAGTTACGTAAGAAAATTATTGAAAATGGTAACGACCAATGGCGTCAGTTCTGATTTCCCTGATCGTTCGTTCGTTCGTTTGTTTGTGTGTACGGTATAGAAAGGTAAGTTGAGAGAAGTAATGCAAAGGTAAGAGGAGAGACAACGTTTTGATCTGCATCTAGCGGTTGGCGTGCATTGCGCTCTAACGGTCAGATGCACCTTTTACATAAGCACATAACTACATGCAGCAGAAAGCAAACGGGAACGTAAAAGAAGAAGAAGAAGAAGAAGAAGAAGAAGAAGAAGAAGAAGAAGATCAAGAAGAAGAAGAAGAATAAGAAGAAGAAGAAGACACACTCGTATTCAGTTGAAATATTATTCACTTGCAAAATTTGCTACGAATACATTTATGGAAGGTGTCCCCGAACATCTTTTCAAATCTACTTTTTTAATTCAATCTTAAAGCTTAAAGTGTTAACGCACCAACACACACACACACATATATATACACAAATACGATAGATTTTTCTTCGTAAAGTGCATACGTACCAACACCGAGATAACAGGATCTCTTTGTTACGAACACGTTTAGATATATATGCTGAAATGCTGATCGAAGGTAAAAGTTTTTTCTGTCTCGGAAGTTGACACCATGTATATATATATCTTCCTTTTCTATTTTCTTATTCTTATTCTTATTCTTATTCTTCTTCTTATTTTCACAATGCTATTTTCTATTCTATAATACCCCATCGATCAATCGATTTTGTTCTCTTTAAATTCATCCCTAATGTCGTTGTTGTTTGACACGAATTCTTTCGATGAAAATCTTGACAACGATTACGCGCCAATCTTCTTTCTTGCCAACTTTGTTGTAACGGTTACATCATTTTTATCATTCACCTACCTACCTACCTACCTACCTATCTACCTACCTACCTACAGATCAATCTATACAATACATAAGTGATAAACCTTTTGAATCATTTTATTTATGTCAATGTTTTAAGAGAATTTTTAGATTGTCATTCTACAATTATTCGTTGAATGTTTGATTTTATTCAATATATTTAAAAATTTTTAATATCCGCATCATTTGTTCATTTATCAAATCGTTCGAGTAATTAAAATTATAACATATATTATATTTAATGATAAGATATAAATATTGTAAAAAATAATGACACATATTATATTAAATAAATTATAAAACCAAAATACACGTAATAGTTTGATCTACATTGTAACATAATAATATAATGATTAACTTTATCAATGCAATGAATACATAAATTCGAACAAAAACGTTCTAACAGATACGGAACAAACGTGTTAGTCTTGATTGCATATATAATTAATTAAATATATAAATAATTTATTAAACGGAGAAAACATTATTTTAAATACATAATATTTGTATGTGAATTGTTCTCGTCAAATTGTATTAGCCTATCTCGATTATATTTCTAAAAAGTTTCTGAAAAAACAAGTAAAGTAATTCATATCATATATAGTATACAATAAAAAAAATGTCTTGTGTTAAAAATATATTATTTCCATAACGAACAATAATTCAAATTTTTTTAATGAACTAACGATAAAAAAAAAGTATGGAAGATCGATCCCGCGTAAAATTTGTCGTTCAATTAACTGGTCAATTGGTTTTGATAAATGTTGTTAAAGAAAAAAAAAAAAAAAAATAAAATGGAAGAGTACGATCCGTATAAATATAAATCAGTGTCCTGATTACTGTAATCCTTCCGTGTCGATGATTTGTTTAACCAAGAAGGTGGTAACGCAACGGGTTCGCAATCGGGTAGATGTTGTTGACGACGATGATAATAAAACAGGATCAAGAAGCAGCAAGTATTTCTGACGAAAACGAAGAGGAACGTTCACTAACCGGTTTTTCAAAGAGAAAGAAAGAGAGAGAGAGAGAGAGAGAGAGAGAGAGACTGACCACTCTTCTTTAAATGTTGCCCTTACACTTAAACATTTAATTTCAAACAGGCGTTAACTTTCGCGATAAGATGGATGATCGATTATTATTATGTTACTTGGAAATAAGAAACTACCGGTGTATAAAGGAGGAGGAGGAGGAGGAGGAGGAGGAGGAGGAGGAGGAGTATATTTAACGAAAAGGGAAATTATCCTGGGTCAGTTTCAAACACCAACAACGGAGAAAATATTCCTTTCCCTTATTCGATCTCGGAATTCTTTCACAAACTCATTATTCTTTTTTTTTTCTTATTATTCTTCTTATTCTTCTTCTTTTTTTTTGTTCTTGTTTCTCTCTCTCTCCCTCTCTCTCTGTCAATCGTACGTTTAATTCGTCCTTAAAAGCAACAAGCATCGAGAAAAAGTGTGTCAAGTAAAGGACGTAGGACAAACTGACAAACGACGACGACTCGTTGTCGTTGTCGAAGAACAAATTTGAATAGATTTATCGACGCATAATATCTTACCGAGGTTCCAACCAAGGCTATATTCCTTTTTTTCGAATGTCATTGCGAAGAGAAAGAGAGAAAGAATGAGAGAGAGAAAGAGATAGATAGAGAGAGAGAGAGAGATAGATGCTTTTTTTAAACAAATTCGAAACACCTCTCTCACTCTTTTCTATGGAATCATCACCACCATCTTCTTTTCTACTACTAAAGATTTGTAAAGACAACGTTGAAGAAGTAGAACAGTGGATCTCGATAGAATATTTGATTCTTTAAAGAAAGAAGGTGTCTATCTCGTTAGGAAAAGGTTACAAATATTATTTCTTATTTTTCGAATGATTGTCAAACGGTATCGAAATATTCGTTTGAATGATCCTAAATAAAATTTCTAATATTCTGATTAAAACAATATAATGATATAATATATTTATAATATTCGTTTGATCGATCCTAAATAAAATTTCTAATATTCTGATTAAAACAATATAATGATATAATATATAATAATGTGATAATAATATCACATGTGAATGAAAATAAATAATCAAAAATAGAAGTAAACCCCATTATTTTGACGATACTTTTTTTCTTTATTCAAGCTTAAAATGTAAAAATGTGCTAACGATATAATAATACTGATGTAATATAAAATTTGTAGTAAAAAAAAAGTACATTCAAGATCCAAAATCATTTTTATGATACTTTGTGGAATATAGAAAAACAAATTAAAATTTGGATAAATATTTAGAGAATTTGGATAATTTAATCGATCATAAAGTAATAAAATTGTTGTTTAAAAGTTGCTTGATCGATCCGAGGTCATGACCAAGTGTACTTGGGATCGAACTAGGCGGACTGGTCTTCTCAAGTGGCTAGTTGCTGGATCTGCCAGAAAAACATCATCGAGTTCAGGTTAGACGAGTCCTAGTCTATTGAGTAGAATCTTGGTAAGCGGGCAGACGTTCTCGTTAAAGATAGTTTCGATTCGTTTGATGATCTATCGATCATCTATAGATCGGTTGATCCATATTTTTTTTTTACGAAAAATATTTTACGATCAGAAAGAAACATATTTTTGATGATGCATGAATTGTTTTCTTTCGTCATTGTAAACCTTTCACAACTCTATTGTTTCTTTATTTTTTTTTTTATTTACATTAATCCCTAATTTACGATGTAATAAATTATATAACAAAAACAAAACTAGTATCGAACATTTGTAATCAATTAATTGATATATTGTTAAATTAACTTAAACCTTTTTATATAGGATTCACGTAAATTACATTTTAAACGATATATATATATTGTATTTATTATATATTGTGCATTGAATTATTATTATAAGATAATTTATGTAATTTTTTTTTTATTCTCTAATCATATCTAATTAATAATTGTTGAATAATTACTTTATTTATTTGTTCGTACAAGCAACATATATTTGCAAATATATTCGAGGGCGTTGTACTTGAGTACGTGAACCCCCCTACCCCTTTGCCCCCCTCTAATACTCATTCCTAACGCTTCGAATGGTTAGAACTCGGTCATTTAACGATCGTCGATCATAAGCTTGCTCGAACGCATGAACTTCTCTACCTTGGAATGCGTTCCTAAGCAACACTAGTTTTTCTAATCGATTTTCTAGACATATAATAAAAATAAAAAAAAAAGAAGAAGATCGCGTTCCATGGATTTTATGAAAAAAACAGAAAAGTAAAAAAAATTTGCTTAACAATTATAATTTATTTATATTTTTAATCAATAAATTTTCAAATAATTGTGGCAGGGTTGAAATCTTTGTTCAAAGAAATTGATTGTACGTGCGTATTTGTAAGAAAGTAAAAATATTTAACAATTGAAAGGGTTAATATTAAGTACGCATACAATCCTGCAAATAAATAATATAGAACATATTACGTATTTGTAAGAAAATCAAAATATGAAACAATTGAAAAGGGTTAATATTAACTATCTACAAATTCGTGCACAGTTAATTTCAATAAAATAAATAA
>NW_014569568.1:236263-242570 GCF_001313835.1 Polistes canadensis | reverse complement strand
GGATATCGATTGACAGGATTTATGTGCATTTTTATAGCCGAACGCATCTAAATCCTGCATCTTTAAAAGTTTAACCCCTTCCCAATTGACAACGTTTTTTTTTTTTTTGATTCCGTTTTTTTTTTTTTTTTTTCCTTTTTTTTTTTTTTTTTTTTGTTCAAGAAGAAGAATTTACAAGGACCAGAGATAAGTGGTATCTCACGATATTTACATGTTGTGTTATACGTTAGAGATATCGAATCGGTTGATAAGTTCGATGTACTCTTTCTTTCTTTCTTTCTTTCTTTCTTTCTTTCTTTCTTTCACACATATATCGAAGAAGATGAAGAACAAAAGATTCGAAATCAGTAGTTTTTAGGTGCAGAGACAAGGAGACAGTAACATTTTGAAATATACAAAAATAGAACTGAGAACAAACCAAGAAATCTTCCAAATTATTCGTTCTTTATGGATTCGCCCGAATGTTCGAGGATAAGTGTCTCGAAATTTAGGCAGATGCACCCGGACCAATGTGGGGATTTGAATAGCAAATATATTCGATACTCGTTGATGCATCGGAAGAAGAGAAAAGAAAAAAAAAATAAAAGGAAAAAATTCGGCCGAATACATTTTGTCGTTTTAAAATATATTAAAATCTCTTTTTCTCTAACCCTTTCGATTTCAGAAGAAAAGGATTCTCTTTTTTTTCTTTTCTTTTCTTTTCCTTATTTTATTTTTTATTTTTTTACTTTCTACGCTATTTGATTCTTTTTTTTTTTTTTTCACATTTTGGGTAAGAGACCATTGACGACGTTTCGAAGGTTGAATCGAACAAATGAAACAAAAAAAATAGAAGAGAAATTCGATAGTATTTTTGAAAAGACAAAAGTCTAACTCATTTTCATGGGATATTATGATAAAATACGAGAATAGATCTATTATTCCCATTTTGTCCTTGATTTTAAACGTTTGTTTTTTTATCGAGGTAACGCGTTTAAACTTAGATCGCAAAATGGTATCCTCCATTGGCTAACTCTTGTCCTAGGTTTTGGAAGAAACCATGCTAAGAGAACAAACCGACCTTGAAATATTTTTTCTCCTATTTTTTTAGTCTACTTGCGATAATCCGAAAACGAACGAATTCAATCGTTCGGTGCACGATCATTTCGACGAAGGGTGCATCCAATTCCTGGAAATAAAAATAAAATGTCTTTATTTTATTTACACACACTTTTATATTCATTTTTTTAAAGAATGGAAAATACGACGATCGGAATATGCATTTAACGAGAATAGGTAATACTTTTATTGTGTAATATTGCTAAAGTATTTGAGAAAATTTGAAGAAACAATAAACGTAACAAAAATAAGAACCTAAGTGTTAGGAATTTGTTTTTCTTATATTATATAATAAATACGTTTAATTAAATTTTAATTGTAATTAAGTTAAATAATAATTAAATGTAATCTTCGTGTATTAATTATTGACCTTTCGAATAATAATTGCTATTAATAAATAAATAAATTAATTATTAATTGTACATGTATATTTAAGTTGATTCTTGCAACGCAATATATTAAATTTTAATGAATAATATTAATAAAATTACAAAATTAATGTGTAAAGAAAAGTTGTGAAAATTTCGTCAATTTTTTTTTTTTTAAAACAGACTCGTATCAAATGAGATTAAAAAAAGGAAAAAAAAAACAGGAACGTTGTAATTGCATCACTATCTTGATCGATGTTACGTCAATTAGTTAGGAGAGAAAGAGATGAGTCATCATCGATGGATTCCCCATCCGGTCCACCATTCCGGTCCATCCGGAACATTCCATTCGATATCCTCGATTCGTAAAGTGACTTTCTTTTCCAATCGGATTGCATCGGAATGTTGATTCGAATCGAACTAACTCGAATTGAGTCAAATGTGAACGCAAACGAACGAACGAACGAACGAATGAACGAAGAAATGAACGAACGAATGAACGAAGAAATGAACGAACGAATGAACGAATGAATGAAGAAATGAACGAAGGAATGAACGAAGAAATGAACGAAGAAATGAACGAAGAAATGAACGAAGAAATGAACGAAGAAATGAACGAAGAAATGAACGAAGAAATGAACGAAGAAATGAACGAAAGAAATGAACGAAGGAACGAACCAGCGACGAGTTTTAACGGAAACAAAATGAACTACTCGGTTTCCATTTTTCTTTTTCTTTTTCTTTTCTTTTTAATATTAAATCTCGACGCAAAGAAAAAAAAGAAATGGATTTTTTCTCGATAAGCAAAATTTTTATGTTAAACTTCGTTGAAAGATTTTCTTCATCTGTTGGAATGATTTCTTATTCGATAAAATCGAGAATCGAGATATTCTCGATGGACCAGCGAGAGAATTCTCTTCCGGGGTAATGGCCGTCGTCGTTGACCAATAGGAACGAGGATTACTGGCCTTGACATTCGAGAAATGCGAGAAGAGGGATATTACTTTTAACCAAACGAATTTGCATAATACGCGAACGTGTAATTTTTTCYCTYGATAAAARAAGRAAAAAMTACAAATTTTTATTSCGGGAATATTTTGATCGGGATAATCAAACCAATTTTTCCAATACCAATTCATTTTATTTCCCATTCAATATTTAATATCATTTCGTTTAATAATAAAAGCCGGAAGTATATAAAAAAAAAAAAAGGTATGGCCGAAATATTATCGACAGAAATTTATTAGCAAATTTTATTCGGATCATCGATTTCGATTATTGAGGGGAAATCGATTATTTTGTATAAAATGGGAAGAGGGATATTACTTTTAACCAAACGAATTTGCATAATACGCGAACGTGTAATTTTTTCCCTTGATAAAAGAAGGAAAAAATACAAATTTTTATTGCGGGAATATTTTGATCGGGATAATCAAACCAATTTTTCCAATACCAATTCATTTTATTTCCCATTCAATATTTAATATCATTTCGTTTAATAATAAAAGCCGGAAGTATATAAAAAAAAAAAAAAGGTATGGCCGAAATATTATCGACAGAAATTTATTAGCAAATTTTATTCGGATCATCGATTTCGATTATTGAGGGGAAATCGATTATTTTGTATAATATGGAAACAAGAAAATGGCTGATTCGTTGCGACGAAAAAAAAAAAGTAATATACCTATATATATATATATATATACGCGTGTGTGTGAGAAGTTGACTCGTTAAAAAAAGAAGAAGAAGAAGAAAAAAAAAGAAAAAAGACTTTCGAAGGAAGACACTCCACTCGCTTACGCTGACACAGCTTTTTTGTACGATAAGTGAATGAAGGAGAGTATATAAAACGAACTTAAGGAGATGCGGGAGACGATGTTGGCCTTGACCGACCAGGAAGGAAGGGAAGGGATGATGAAGAACGAGTCCCGATCGTCTGGGTCAGGTTGTGCCTTCGCTTCTTGAAAGATCCTTTTTCCTTTGCCAAACTCCTTTTCCTCTTTTTGCTCTTTACTTTCTTTCTTTCTTTTTTTCTTTCTTATATTTTAGTTATCCTCACCTTCACATCAAACCAACCCCTCATAACAAACGATAATATAAATACGTAAAACAAATGAAAATTACTAGTTTTAAGTACGGTCTCTTTTTTTTCCTTTTTTTTTTTTATGCATACATCTAAAATCCAAATACGAAATTTGATCGAACTGTAAACTAATATATACATAAAATTTCTTTTTTTTTTTTGACGATGAAAGAGAAAGAATAATATGTTAACGAGATCGATGCGTCATCGTATCAAGTTAGTATTACACACACACACATATATATATATATATATATAGAGTTCATATGTAGAATCGGGCTACGTGTCATTTGCAGAGTGGCGCCAGTCTAAAGTGGAACATAAAAAAAGATGGAGAGTACCACATTGGGTGGTACGCGTGTATTTCTTCAGCTAACCAATGTTGATTTCTCACAATTGTTTATTCGCAGATGAAGATGAAGATGTAGATGTAGATGAAGATGAAAAAAACTGTTACTCGGAAAAGAAATTCCAATTGAATGAAGAAAATCGTGTTCGTTTATTCGAGAAAGAAACAAAATTTTTACGTTTCACGTGAACAAACATATTTATATCCCAACCCCCTCCCACCCACCCCTTCTTCTTCTTCTTCTTCTTCTTCACCTGCCCCTCTTCACCCCTTCTTTACTCTCCTATTTCTTTGATTCGAAACATAAGACGTAGATCGTTTAGATCGGATCTCTTTCATTCTGAAACTTCGAGTAAATTCCAATTTGAAATTTGGAACAACGAACCGGACTTTCCAGGCCCTTGAACCTTTGAACAAAAAAAAAGAAAAAAGGGGGAGTCGAAGATAGGTTGATGCTCGAAAAGTATCTTCCTTCCTTTTTTTTTTTGATGATGAACCCCAAACGATCATCGATCTTATCGCAAGGAATTACAAATCGAATACGATATATAAGTATTTTTTCTTTTATCCAATTTACAATACACACACACACACACATACTATCGTTCCAAAAATTTGATCACAAACGTTAATTGTAATTGAACCAATTTTTTTTGTTTACTGAGGGATCTGTCATTTTAATGTTTAATTGGAATGAGAAGGGTTCATGAATTATCTATTGATATTAGAAACAACGAATTGACTTTTAAATACATTTAGTATTTGTTTGTTAAGCATTTAAATGATCTCTGAGAAAATTTTGGATAATAGTAAAGTCATATTAAAATATATAATTTAATATATAATATAATCTAATAATAATATCATAATAAAATATATATTTTAATATGACTTTACTATTATCAAAAATTCTCAGAGATATAGATTCTCAGAGTAATAGAAAAATAGAAAGATAGAAAATTCTCAGAGTATATATAGAAAATGAATATTTATAAAATGTAGATATATCATAGATCGAAATTACAAAACGTTTTAATGCAAATGCAATTAACATATAATCCAAAATTTTCTACAGCTAATCTATATCGATTAAATAATCTTTTATCGATTGCTATTCGAAATATATACAAATTGGTTGATTGATTTTTTCAATTCTCGTCATGAAATTTATAGAAAAAGAAATTAAAGTATAACAATATTACAATATTAACACTTTGGAGACAGATCGCGAGTTAACTCGTGTTAAAAAAAAAAACCAAAAAACAATAAAGAAAAGAAAAATAATATATATATTCTTTTATATTTTTAAGAAATATTAAGAGTCGAATAATAAATAAAATTTATTAAAGTTTATTTATATTGTTTTAACTACCACATCCGCGCTTTCAAAACAATAACCGGCCACACGAGATAAATTTTCAGAAAAGTTACCGGTCCCCAAAGTGTTAAGAAACAAAAAATTATTTTTTGAAATAAATATAAATAAAAAAAATCAATCATCATAAAATAATATATAGAAGCTTAATAAATTATATTTCTTATATTTATTAGTTTAATTTCTAATTAATATCTTCGTCTTCTTCTTCATCTTATATTATCCAAATGTGTTGAGGTGGGGTGGGGTGGGGTGGGGGGTGGTATTGAGATGATGCACGTGAACGTTGACGTTTATTACTTTCTTCTTATAGCAAATGGGTGTATAATAATAACAAATATAGATATGGAACATTTACTTTCTTCTTCTTATTCTTTTATATCTTCTCGTTTGTGACCGCATGAATTTGCCCGGAAAAGTGGAGAGAACAGAAGAGAACAGAAGAGAACAGAACAGAACAGAACTGGAGAGCAGTAAATGTACGGAATCTGGGTTCGTTGGACCCCAGGTCGTCTGACGTAATTCGCTTCCAGGTCGTCCACGGGTGGATTTCCTTCGTCGAGGAGTACGCGTGCTACCGGTTACTACTCTCCTCTCTCTCTTTCTCTCTCTCTCTCTGAGAGGAGAGTGTTCAGAGAGAAAGAGAGAGAGAGGAGAGGAGGTTCTCTCGTAAACGCGAACGCCAAACCTGTTTATGCCAGCAACGATGAGACGAGTTTACTACTACTATACTAAATGTTCATACTTCTTTTAACATCATCCTCCCCCTCCCCTCCCCCACCTCCTCCTCCTCCTTCTCCTCCTCTTGATTTTACTCCTACTCTTTTATATCTTTCGTCAGGGATCTTCTCTTGTTCGTTGACTTTTTCCCTCTCATACAATTAATCATATATTATTATTATTATGATTATTGTTATTTTCATTTTTAAGCCCCATTTGCTTTATATATATATATATATATATGTATATTTTTTTGTTCCCACTCACCTATTTGTCTCCTTTTGTTTTATTATTTTATTTTTATTGGGATGTAC
>NW_014569568.1:231161-234836 GCF_001313835.1 Polistes canadensis | reverse complement strand
CGTATAATTTTAAAATTATTAATCATCATTTTTTTAATAATACAATTAACAGCTCGTATTTTCATACAATACACACACACAGATTGTTATATTATTTATATTATATTGCAAAATAAAATTAAATTTTATTTAAAAAAGTGATACTCGAATCCGTATAATTTTAAAATTATTAATCATTTTTTTAATAATACAATTAACAGCTCGTATTTTTTCATACAACACACACACACTGTTATATTATTTATATTCTATTGCTAAATAAAATCTAATTTTATTTAAAAAAAAATACTCGAATCCGTATAATTTTTAAATTATTAATAATCATTTTTTTAATAATACAATTATAACAGCTCGTATTTTCATACAACATTGTTATATTATTTATATTATATACAGATAACGTTTAACAGGAAAAACCACAGACAATTCTGTAAATTTAGCACGGATACGTCAAAGTCGTAATTTTAATGTAAGAATAAGAAAGCACATAAAAGAGATAAAAGATAAAAAAAGAAAAAGAAAAAGAAAAAGAAAAAAGGAAAAAAGAATTAAAGATTGGTATACCGTTTTTACGATAACATCCGCTAACCTTCTCAACTATTTTCCATGTTATTTCTTTTCGTTCCACCTAAGGCAAATAATATTATAAAGAATAAAAAAATCAACCGATAGCACATCGGTGATGTTATTGATGACGATATTCGCATAATACGTATAACACATCTTACTTATTTTTTCTACGTCCACATTTAATAAAATAAATAAGAATTAAATAAATAAGAATTGTAAAATGTGCTTTTTCTTTTTTCTTTTTTCTTCTTTTTTTTTTTTTTATATATGGTTACACATTTAACGGGAGAAGAAGACATTAATGCTTTACGTACTCGTACAAATCGTATGGTGTGCTGACCTTGTTTAATATTTGTTTTAGAAATTTTCAATAAAATATACAAATCAATGTTGTAGCGCGTTAATAAAATTCGTATATTCAATTTTAATTAAATCCTTGTTATCTGATATATTATATCATATATAAGGATATTTACAAATTTATTTATAATTTAACATTATTTAAGTAATATATAATGTGAAAAATTGTTTATTAAGTAATACAAATATAAAAGCTGTAAAAATCGTACATTTTTAATTAATTGTAACATTTCAAAATTAATTAGATAAAAAAACATGTATATAATTAACAAAAAACAATATTAGGAGAATTAATAATAAAGTTAGAGAATTAAAAGACTATTAAATCAAATGTGTATAAATTCAATGCGATTTATTACTAATCGATTATGTTGATTACAATACTAAAAAAAGAAAGAAGTAGAAGAAGAAGAAGAAAAAAAATGGAGTCATTTAAAAAAGATCAAATTGATTTCTATCTATGCTAATTTATCGTTGTAACATGATCCGGGGTCAAATCCATGCATAATGAAATTCTTATACTTGCATACGTATTCGTCTGATAAAACGTATGGGAAGAAATCAAAGCTTTGTACGGGACAGGTACGTGTAATAATAATTCAAAAGAAATATAGAAAAACTATTAAATAAATAATAATCATTTCAATGAAATCAATTTAATTTGAAACGAGATTTAAAACGTAAAACATTAATAACATTGTTCGTACTCTGACAAATTGTTATCGAATTTTTCTACACCTCGTATAGATATAAACTTTAATTAATTATTAATAAATTGTTTAAAAAAAGATTGAATGTACGTAGAGTATATTTAACATATTTTTTAACATTATATACTTATTAATATACTTTAAATATTAAATCATATTTCGATCTTATATTATATTAAATTAATATTTTACCTTTCTTCCCCATAAAGTTGTCAACTGCGCAGAAATGTTAATACAATTAAAAATGTTAGTAGAATAAATTACTGTGTTTAATTTACGGTGCACAGAACATATATTCCGAGCTTTTCAACAACACTATAAACACTTTTATCAATTAATTATTAATTATTTTAATGCACTAATGCACTTTACTTATAATACAAGAAAAATTCAAATAAAAATCATAAAAATGATAAAATCAGAACGTCATAATCTTAAATTTTATATTAGTTGCATTATTCCCTTTACACACATGTGCACCGTTCGGAAGGTTTTGTAAACAACATTTAATAAAAGTAATTTTATAGAGGACAATGATTCAGTTCAACGGTGAATTTCGAAGGGGATGGTACACAGAATATATACTCCGAAATTTTAGACAACAATAGACGTTTCTTTCGATTATTTAACTATTATTTTAATAATCTAATACAATGTTTTTATATTTCAGATTGTTTAAACATATATGTACTAGTATAAGCATTCAATACTCTCATTAACATACTTTAAATATAAAATAACAGATATAGATATCACACGTAACGATCAAATATGTTTGTAATTTAATATTGATTTTATTTTTTATTGTTAGATATAAAAAAAAATTCTAATACGTATACACGAGGAACAATTATTAAATATAATATTTTGTTTAAATATTTACTATTCTCGTAATATGAAAATTAATTATCACGTATTTTTGAAATATACAATATCATTACATATATATATATTTATCAATCGATTTCATAAAACATTTTTCCTAACATTTTTTTGTAGAATGAATTCGTCAAACTTGGTGTCATCATTTTGATAGAATATTTAAATAAAACCTGTTGTGCATCTCTCTGTTATAAATAAAAAGAATAAGAAAAGAAATGTTTATAGTGACACGGGTCTCGGTTTTAGTTTACTTCGTCCTTGAATATTAAATGACGGAAATCCAAGTAAAGTGTCTACCACTTTGACGTGATTCCAAAGAAATCGATCGTCTCTCGGCAGTCTGCATTTTAATCATTCTTAATCTTTAGATTATACATATACGGTGTTCGTATTGAAATTAGTCAGAAGAACCACCACCACGAGGATGATGATGAATTTTCTTTTAAGAATTGATAAACAATATCAAATCATTTTTTTCAATCTTTTTGTTGTGTTAAATTTTTCTTTTATTTTATTTTATTTTAATTTTCTTGCTTTTCTTTCCTTTTTTTTTAATTTAACTAAACCCTTTTAGTACCAAATATAATTTATTGAATATTCGAATATATGTATTCTAATAATCTACGAATTTTTTTTGATATCTCGAATACTATGGCAATACGATTATCCTTCGTTTAAAGAGAAAAGGAAGAAAAAAGTTGTACTTTTTGTTGTTGTTGTTTTATCTCCGAGTAAGAAAAAACTTTCCGTCAGGTCAGTTTCGATGTTTATTCTATTTAAATTTGATCGATCGATCAAACGGGAATAACGATATATTCGGGGAATTCTATTCGAGAGGAAAAAATAAAATAACATTATGTTACTTATTTAATCGGTAAAAATTATTCGTATCGATTCAATCAAACACAGAATATATATATAATAAATACAAATTATTTTATTGTATAATATTAGATCGTTATTATATTTAACGTTTCATAAAAATGATTTAAAAAATAATCAAGTTTATTAAATAAGTCATAATTTTTCAGAAGATTTCATACTCAGCATGTGTCTGGGTTTTGTGTAATTTCACGTTGAACGAATCAAATAATTCAAATTTATTTCCGATAAATGAAACAATTAAAAATTAAGATGAAAGTTAATAAGAGAT
>NW_014569568.1:226230-231080 GCF_001313835.1 Polistes canadensis | reverse complement strand
ATATATATTATTTCTAAATTTACTTTAGAAATATTCATTTAAAAACTTACGAATTTTTGCTTCACACTAATAGATCAAACATAACAATATAATAGACACACACACACACACAAAATTATATTATATTACATTATATTTAAAATATAGAACCAGATATTGTTAAAATGTAATTAGTATAGTAAAACTTTTACTAATTGTGAGTAAGACTCGGTTATGTGTTATATGTATATATATGTGTATATGTGTGTGTGTGTTCATATATAACGGTAAGATCGCGTCATTCGAGAACGTTGTTGGAGAACGTCTTATTTTATAAGGTTAGCAATAAGAAAAAATAAAAAAAAATTAAAACCCAAGAAAAAAAGATAAAAAAGAGAAAGAGAGTGAGAGAGAGAGAGATGCGGGTGAAAGTTTTCACATGATTGAGGAAAAATTGTTGTTGCGATTGCGCGAACTTCGTCGTCCCCGATTGGACGACTCGAAAGATCTCGAAATCGGAACACCCAGGGCACCAGAACACACCGGTTATGCTTGCTGATTAACTCTCAATTAGGAGAACGTGTTTTCTTTTCTAACTTACTATATCCATGTAACCCATTTCATGTAGATATATAATTTATTTCATTCCCATTTCCCTTTCGGACGTTTTCAAACGGTAAATGTTTTCTTTTTTTATATTGACAAACAACACACGTGAATTCTTTTTAATTACCATAATTATTTGTCCTTAATTTATTCTTATAAAAGAAAAAAAATTATATAAAAAATAGAATTTTGTTTTAAATAAAAAGATGGATATAGGATTTGATAAGTAATTAAGTGTTAACATCGATTTTTATTCGATAACTTATATGAATTTTTCTTGATCATTGAATTAACAAAGTAGATATTAAATATGACCTATATTTTCTATAAAGTGAAAAACTCGTTGCTACTTTCCAATTGTCAGGAAAAAATAAACACGTTGAATGGATCTTTTCGTTTGAGTTTAACTAAATGTAATCTTAATATATAGAAATAAATAAAAATATTAATTTATCATATGTTTAGGAGGTATTTCGTAATATATAGGACACATATTTATTTTATTCTAAAAGAAAGTAAAATAATATTATTTTATAATATTAGATCGATAAAAGTAAGACTAAAAATTATTAATAATTCCCATAATAATATATGCCCATAATTATGAAAACGGTCTAAATCATGTATCTCTTGTTTCGAGATATTTAAAGAATTACATTTGAATACTAAATAAATTCTATATAATATTGAAATAACAAACACTATCTAACGTTTTATTTTTCACAATATCGTGTGTGAAAATTACATTGAATTAATTTAATTTAAGATAATGTGTGACGTGTGAAATAACTAATAAACTCATTTCTTTGTTTTAATTTGTCTTAGATCAATTTCATAATTATTGGCACATGATATAATAATTCTTAAAATACTAATTTTACTAATATAATTCCTATAATAATATAATAATTCTTCCCCATTTAACGTTTAACTTTAGTACGATACGCGTATGGTGTTTTAAAATCAAATTTGTATAAAAGAATGTAATATAATAATTCTTAAAATACTAATTTTTTATTTGTAAATTATTAACAATTCCCTCCCTCCCATAATAATATATAATAATTCTGAAAATACTAATAAAATTGCATCCTAAAAAAATAATGAATAAGAAATACTTGCATACGCGTGAAAATTCACATACACGCGTATTTCATTTTTATCGATAAGATTACTATCACTTTCTCCTACATCAAAAGATCATGATCCGAACGTAAATGACTTCCTTAGAAAGCACGTTACTATGATAATGATAAGAAATATATACACGGTGTTACACGACAAACAACAACAACAACAACTATACTATACGAAAAAAATTGATTCGCGCGTGCTACTTTCCTGTTAACCCCATAAATTCTACGGCACAATTTTACTCGACAATTCTTCTACGGTGGTATTGCAATGAGTTCTTTGGAAATGATCGATCTCGATATAGGGGGGGGGAACCCCCCTAAACAGAGAATGTCGTAAAGGAATATTCACTTTCTCTTTCTCTTTTGATTCAATACGTTAACCAATACTAACATTTCTAAATCATTTTCCTCTTTAGAAAGCGTAACCTTTTTTTCTTTTCCTTTTTTTTTTTACACACACACACATATATCCTAACTTATTTTTTTTTATTTATTTATATAATATATAATAATAACACGATGAGAAAAAAATTAATAACGATGATGATCATCAATGATAACGTGAAAATTGAATCGCATACCGATAATAATAAAAAAATTAATTAAACACAAATTCAATATTCCCTTTTTTACGACACGAGTTCAAATTCGATTAACAATTGATAAGGGAAAAAAAAAAGTGTCATTCGGTATGTTTGTAGGTTTTTTAACGAAAAAAAAAAAGAAAAAAAAAGAAAGAGGATAGAAAGAAAAAAAGAATGGATAGAATTGTATTTCGCGAAAAGAGAACGCGCACGTGCTTTCGAAAGAAAAATATATTGGTATAAAAGAGACGTAAAAGACAAGATGTAAAATATATATATATATAAATGTTATTCGTGTGTGTGTGTATCTTTGCGTCGTAGGTAGTAAAGATACCGATATAATACTGATCTGTAAATCCGTACGAGGGCGAACACGTGGTCCGATCTTACACGTGTTATTGCTCCTTTCAACTTCGCATCAGCTGATTTCACACACACACATATACCACACCACCCATCTCGCCTTTCTTTTTTCGCTTGACCTATCAATTCTACTCTTTTTATTCTTCCTTTTATTTTTTTATTTTTTTAATTCTCCTTCTATTCGTATCTTTTAATCATATCTGACCAATCGAATATAAAAAAGTATGTTTTCGTATTTGTTTTTATCTTTTATTCATAATATATCATCGATCGTTGTGTGTCAATATTTTAATAAAGTAATAAAAAATAAACAAAATATATAAACTGTACAAAATTAATATATTTTTACATTATTTCGAGACGTATATATTTTTTGATTATTGAATAATAGATATCTATTTAATATTACGAATAATGTTTCTCCCTAAATCTTGAGAAAATATATTTATCATTATTTTGACATTTTTTTTTATGATACTTAATATTACGAATAATATTTCACACAACCTCTCACTCCAAACTCTCTACACCCCCACCCCCTAGGGAAATATATTTATCTCGAAGTTTCATGATTTATTTTCGAATAATATTAAATCTTGGTTATAACACAAATTAATCGTTTTATTTTCTATTTTATTTACGATACGACAAAAATAATCCGATTTAGAGATAGTTAAATCTCGCGGTAACAATGGGAGATTGGTATATCTTAGAAATTTTTTGCCCTGAAAACTTTTGAATCAGCATAAAATAAGCGTGGTTGGTAGCGTGATGTTATACGAACGGATACGAACGAAGTCAGCTAATGTAGATCCATTTGGTATAAAATTTCTTCTTCGATTCTCAATTGATGACATAATTTTTGTTCTCGTTTCTTTCAGTTAAACGAATGAATGATTATATTGACACACAGTAGGCTTTTAGCATCTGTGGTTTTTCTTTAACCACGCGGTGCAAGCAAATTCGATCGGCCTACTTTTAAACGTATAAATCTTAACAACACATCACCGAGATAGGAAACGATCAATTTATTATCTAACCAAAGCGTGGACAAAAAGAATTTAATATATATTGTCGAGATCATTTTTTTATAATTTAAAAGCAAAACAAAACAAAAAAAAAAGAAACACGAACTTATATTCATAATTTTTATTTTCTTCCTCTTTATAATACGAAAAATAAAAGGTAAACCGAAATGATTAAAATGAATATTTACATTCGTATTGGATTCTTCCCCAATGTTTGAATCCAATTTGAACGAAACAATTAAAATTAAAATTGCATTAGATGCATATTATATTGTATGCATACGCGTATATGATAAAAATTAAAAAATCAAACACTCGCGTATAAACTTTACACACATTGCTTGTGTTGTTATAGTATGATATAATATATATTATTAAAGTGTGAATTAACATTTTTTTCATTAATATTTCACTTGTGCATTTGAAGTAATTTTATTGAGCTACAAAAAAAAATTTACACTATCTGAAATAACACAATAAACGTACGAATTTTTGATTCATCCTATAAATAGATGGTTGTACGTTTAAAAGATTCGTTGACGGAAAAATTGATACGGTATAGTGACAAAGTTTTTAATCGATTAAAATAATTAATTGGAATAACTATTATTTGGTAATAAATTGTAGAAATTATTGAGGAAGAGAGAGAGAGAGAGAGAGTTCAAAATGAGAGGAAGAATAAGAAGAATAAGAAGAAGAAAAGATACGGAATACAAAAGTAGTCGAATGTGATAGAATCTTGTAAAGAATAGCGGTACTTTCCTTTTGTTTCTCAGAAAGCTTACATGCAGGACACGCGTGGATTGCGAAAGGTATTGATTCGTGCCACGCCAACCGCGTGCCACTTAATTCCTTCTTTATTTACATAGGATACGCTACCGCAGTCAAAACACATCAAAAATATTCGAGATAAACAAACGACAGATTCCAGAAATTTCCTGACACGGATTTTACTTTATCTTTCTTTATTTCTTTCTTTTTTTTCTTTCCTTATTTCTTCCTTTCCTTTCCTTTCCTTTCCTTTCCTTTTCTCGAAACATTTCTCTCACACGATTTCGAAACTGTTCCTCATTCTCCTCCATTACTGTTCCTTTATTTTTCAGGTTATATTTCTTTTGGCGCGTTTTGGAAAGTGAAGTTAGATGCGATCGAAA
>NW_014569568.1:222600-225765 GCF_001313835.1 Polistes canadensis | reverse complement strand
AAATTGAAATTATTTTTGAGGTTATGAAGGTTATATTCGTTTTTGTACGCTAAAGAAGTATATACATAAGTACACACATCAGTTTTTTTTTTTCTAAAAATTCATTGGTCGGTTTGGTCGACGATGATTGGTCGAATTAAACGATTGGTCAATTGATTACGAATGAGAGAATGTTCACAGAAAATTTGATTTGAAAATGTTCGATTGTTATAATAGAAATGTATGTATCAATATATTTTATGATTTATTTTTGTTTATAACGAATAATTGGACTTGAATTTATATAGAATAAATTTAAAGGAAGCTTGTGTGTGCCGATCACTTGAATAGTTGATAAAACCACCTGGAACGCAAAAAAGTAGTTGGCCTTACTCCGCGTACAGGTGTATCCAAAATTTTGCGACGGTTCTCGGTCCTGAAACGATGATCAAACAGGACAGTCTCTAAAAATTCCTCGAAGAAATGCACATTCATTTTTATATGTTATGTTAATTATCATTCTACGTGATTCCATACATACACATTTTAACTTCGGGGATGACGTATCAACTCGTTACGGTATACTTCTTTCGAGATATGTTATGTTAATGTCAGTATACTTACAATTATTCTCCTTATTTGTTTTTTTTTAAATGTTTATTTTTATTAATAATCGCATTTGTTTATATTTAATTGCATAAAATGTTCGAACACTTTGATTTTGTCCACAAAAATTGCTTGATTCTAAATAAAAGTGAAAACACGCCTAACGGTATGTGGATTACGAATGAATGAATCATGATATGAAATAATAATAATAATAATAATAAAATAATGATTGTAATAGTGAATAGAAATTATAGAAAAAAATTGATTGATTGAGAAATTAAATTATGAGTAAAAGAAAAAATAAAAGTAACTCCAATTGTTTCCGATGTTTATGATAATATAATTTATGCTAATGAGTTAGTTAGTTTTCTTTTTGTCCTTTTAAATCCCCGATTATTCTTCTTTTTCTTTCCTGACCTAATCTATCGCCATCGAATGTGTTAGGTGGGCAAACATAAATTCTATTTGACCACCCGTACCGGACTAGAAGATACTTTTATTTCACATCGACCTTGAACGTGAATCTAAAATCTTTTAAAAATGGCTACTCTCTCGCTATTTTTTCTTCCTTTTCTTTTTTTCTTTTTACATCTTATTATTTGCACCAGAATTTAATTGAAATGTTTAAAACAATTTTCTTTGCGTAATAATAATAAAATTAGATACATATATCATTTGTTTCTACAACTTGTATGAAAAAATGAACAAAAATATTTCACTTTTTTTTAGATCGAATTAATTTATTAAAAGTTTCGCGTAAAAATTTATTTTCAATTTACGGGTAAACATTTCGTAACAACATGCACAGAGATAAGTAAAATAAAATTTTTTTATTGTAATTTAAATAAATAAAAATAAATTTTATGTCTATAAGAAATGAATTATATATATAAACAAATTTTTTTTATATTAATTTTCTATGAATTTTATTTCTTTGATGTTTTTATTTTTTTCCATAGAACCAAACATGACGGTGGCTGGGAAAAGGGGGAAAAGAAAGGGAAAAGAGGGGGGAACGTAACGAAAAATTGTACTCGAACGTATCGAATTGTTTGTCACAGCAATACATACGATCTCTTTCTTTATAATTCAATCTGATTCCATGAAAAAGTTTCCTCTTTTAGTTGAATCGCACACAAATACCAACATAACGGTACTTCTTTCCCTTTTTTTAAAGAACCAGCAAACTTGTTTTTTCTTTTTCTTTCTTTCTTTCTTTCTTTCCTTCCTTCCTTATTTTCATGAGATTAAATAATCAGAAAACGAGTTTTTATTCAAACGAAGTATTCCGAATGAAAATAAATATACGCACATCACGTTGTTTTTCATTTTTCGTGTTGCACGTTTCAGATCAATTTTATATATATATATGTCAATCAAAAAATTATTTATATATATATTTATTTAATTAACGTGTCAAATAAAAAATAAAATTATTCCTCGAATCTAATAAACAAAAAAAAAATGAGTTTGAATTTTTGTTTACTCTTACACACATTAATTTATTTTTATAATATATTTGAGGATTTTTAGATTCGTTTTTTCTTAGACAGATGAAACAAGAAAGAAAAAAAGTATGTGTTTGTTTGGTGTTTGCTTAAACAAATAAGAAGAAGGATTGTTAAAAAGAAAAATCGATTGACAAGACGATGGAATATAGTAATGCAATGCGAGATTTCGTACAATCTAATGCCAGAATCTTTCACTCTAAGGGCGAGGTCATTCTTGTGCCTAGATAAACGAAAGAGAAAGAGAAAGAGAAAGAAAAAGAGAAAGAAAGATAATCTTTGTTTTCATTTACGCGCGCGCGTTTAGTACGACAACGCAAACCAAGTGAAAATGTTATTTAAATTACATGGAAAAGCCATACGAAATCGATGCAATGCAAAGGTCATTCGTATCGTTGTAGAATCAGTTAAAAAAAAAAAAAAATATTAACTCATTCGGAAAATAATTTCTTTTTTTTTCTTTTTCTTCCTTTTTTTTTTTTACTGATTCTACAACGATAAACAAAAAGACGAGATAATTTTGTATTATAAAATTACTGACATTTTGAAATATTTCATTTTGTTAAAATCAGCTTGTTTTGGAAAATGACGTGAATGTATAAAATGAGATTTTTAAAGGATTAGAATAATATTATTTATCGATATATGTTGCTAAAATAAAAAACTTATGTTGAAATAACAAAGAAAATTAATTTCCGAACAAGTCGTTATATAGTTTTACATCATTTCAATTTTATATTCATCAATTTTCGATTTCAAATGGATCGTTCGCTTTGCACATACACACACATACAATATTTTATTTAATAAAAATTAGGGAAGGCGGAGACGAATACGAGTGAGAGTTAGTTAATTTTAGTTATAGATAATTTGATCTTAAGATTGTTGATAAATATTCGTAGCGGAGGGGTGAATTGAGCATGAACCAAAAATTGTGAGATTAATATAAGTAAAGTAATGATAAGACATTATAAAAAATTTTGTAAGTTGTGCAATAAAAACCTGATTATATATATTTAATAAAAATTATTAATAATTGATAATATAATAATTGTTTGTCCTATTTTTA
>NW_014569568.1:220088-222456 GCF_001313835.1 Polistes canadensis | reverse complement strand
ATATATTATGTAATATAATATATATATGGATAATAAGTAAAAAAAAAGAAAAAAGAAATAGAGATAAAAAGATATTTTATTTAGCAAATTCCCTATTGAATCACCGTTTCAAAATATATTCAAATAACATTCCACCTCCTGTGACAGCAGCCTCGGGGTTGGAGGTGGGGAAAATCTTGAACGTTGAAAAAAAAAAGGAACAAAAAACAAAAAAGGAGATGGGGCTCCACCCACGGCTACTTTGTTTTACAAAATGAGTAGAATTTTGGTGTGAACGACACGAAACAAGTGATGGAAGGAAGGAAGGGGTGAGAGAGGGGGTGGCAATGTTGGTGGTGGGATGTTAAAGGGAAAAATAAAAATGGATCGATAATCGATCGTACTATCGAACACTATCGAATATAAATACCAATTACATAATACATTAGAATAGTGATTTATAGTGGTATTATTGATCAGGTTTTTTTTCGTTCTATCGAATAAAACGAATATCGATATATGTAAGATCCTATTGGTCGTTCTGTTCCGTTCCGTTCCGTTCGATAGTAAATACCTTATACTACTCTCGATGGTCTCTTTCTTTTTGAATCCTGTTTCTTCGTAAAAGTACTTCAGTTCTCCGATCGAAGATTCTCGAGGTCACGGTCGCGAGACGTCGCGTGAGCACCGGAGTCCATGTTATCAGATAAAAAAATCTTCTTCACCTTTACCAAATCTTCTTTCCTCTTTTTTCTTTTTTTTTTTTCTCTTTTCTTTTCTTTTCTTTTCTTTTCCTTTCCCCATACCTTTTCTTCATTTTCTTTTTATTTTTCTATCGTTTATATACCGTTCAATTTATTTTATTTCCTATACATTTTTATCTAATTCGTTAGGATTGTATGTGTTCGTTAATTGTCATGAGATTTAATTATACTTTTTGTGTTTATGATTTGATTAAAAAAAAAAAGAAAAATAATTTTCTTTTACGTTTAAAAATCGAATCATATATATATATATATTATATATTTTTAATAAACGGATATTTATATATATATATCTTCCTATTAGTAAAAAAGTAAAATAATTTTCCTTTAAGTTTAATCGAATCATATATATATTACATATTTTTAATAAACGCATATTTATATATATCTTCCTATTAGAATTGTAATTGCAATATTAAAAAATAAAAGAAAAAGAAAACTGAGTATTTTCTTTCGAACGAGAACGTTTTAATATCGTTAAAAAAATATTTTTGATATTAAAAATAAGAAGGAGTATGTTTTTCTTTTTTGAGCACGACACAACGCATTTTAATGTATCGTTAATAAAATTATTTCTAAAAATAGAAAAGTTCATTGTGTAGATTCACACAGTTTGCTTTAAGTTCTTTTCTTTTTTTTCCTCTCTGGACTCCCACTATTCGTAGTAAAATATTCCAACAAAAAAAAAGAAAGAAAAGAAAAATAAAGGAATAAGAGAGAGAGAGAGAAAGAAAGAAGGATCTTGCTGATCGATACGTTCGAAGATAACCAATTGGATTCTGCGGTCAAGGGCGAGACGTCTATCGCGAAGAATTAAATACCCCCTTTGTGGTTTAAAGTGTTTTAAAGTCCGTGAAATTCGAAAGATTTCGTTTTAAAAAGAGAAAAAAGTAGATTCTACCGATATCAGTTTAAAGAGAAACCCAAAAAGAATTCCGGATTCCTCTAGCACGCTATTTTTCTTTTTTTTCTTCGACTTCTGTTCATTTTTTTTTTTTCTTGCAAGCGAAGGAAGAAGAGCGGAAGGTTTGAACGAAAGAATGCGGAAAGAAAGGATTTTCTCATCGATAAAAGAAATTAAAATTTATTTTCCAGATGAACAAATGCATATACGGTAATTTGATATTTTTCTTTTTTTTTTTGTAAATCGAATAAATGCGTAAAATTGTACATGAGAGAGAGAGAGAGAGATAGAGAAGTGCGTTTAGGTATCAAAAATAAATGTTAGAAATTTAAAACCGGTTATTTGAAACTTTGGTTTAGTATTACGTGTCGTCACTAACGTGCCTTGTACACTTCCGTGTAAGCTTTCTTCATTTCCTACACATCAGCAAACATTCAATCTTTTAAGGAAATGTATATATTACGATTATTAGCAATTGTGCTTTTAAAATACGATATCGTGTACCAACCAAGTTGACATCATCGAATTCGAACGAATACAATATTATCCACATTAGTCATAAGAGGTAGAACCAACAATTTTAATGTAATATAAAGAATTGATAGATATAGAATGATATATTTAATTTTACAATTTATCTGAATTTATTCGAAAATTATGTAGAATATTTTTTTTTCGAATGATTGATTGATGAAATTTCTTTTTGAAAAAAATTGTTTAT
>NW_014569568.1:206288-219469 GCF_001313835.1 Polistes canadensis | reverse complement strand
ATTGATTGTTGAAATTTCTTGTTAAACAAAATTATTTATCTAAATAGAAATACTTTATTCAATTATTATTTGGAATATATTTTTTGTCGAACGATTGATTGATTGTTGGAATTTCTTTTAAAAACAAATTATTTATCTAAATAGAAATACTTTTGTAAAGTGTTATATAAATTGATTTAAACGTGTATAATATTTTATAATGAAAAATCATTATAATGTATAATCAAATTAAAAAATAATAACATTTTTCTTAACATAAATTCTTCCAACACTTATCTGATAGTTGGATAAAATGTGAAAATGGTATTAGAGTACGGACGTATTTTCCATAAAACGTTTGAGTATGTGTGCACTAAAAGAAAAGAAAAGAAAAGCAAAAAAAAAGAACAGAAAGAGAAAGAGAGAAACGTACATAAATACTTAATGCATTTACACCTGTTTAACTTACATTAGAGACAGTAATATAAAATATATCCTGTTAATCAATTCCAAACGATTTCCCATCTCTTAAAACAATCGTATTTTTCAGAATACATTTACGTAAATAATATGTATTATCATTGAATAAAAAAAAAAAAAAAAAGAAAAGAAAAGAAAAGAAAAGGAAAGAAAAGAAAAATAAAACCCATAGCATTTTTCTCAGGTTATCCAACGTCTGGATAGTTGGTGAAAAAAGGTGGAAATCCGTGGTACGGACGTATTTTCCATAAACACATTTGCCCATGTATCCGTGTATGCGCGTACGTGTATGTGCACTTAAAAAAAAAAAAAAGGAAAAAAAAAGGGAAAAATAACAGTGAGACGAATGGTAAATATTTAATGCATTTACACCTGTTTAACTTTGACATTGTTATATAGGGTATATCTTGTTCGATATCTATTCCATCGTTGAATACATGGATTTTACTATGTTGGTGAGTTGACCGTCTGGCTGATTTTATTTATATCCTTTTTTATTCATTTTATTCTTTTGCCCCCCTTTCGGGTGCATGTAAGCTTGTTTTTCCTCTCGAGTAAAATGATCACCAAGGGAATAGTTGTCCACCATCTTTTCATTGCGCATGATTCCCGAACGAATGCTATCAAGATAATACCGTGTCTAAGAAATATATTAAACGTTAAGTAAAATTTCATTCTTTGTCAAATGTGATTCTATTAAAAAACCCTTTTACAATCTCGGAAGGTTACCACAGGTCACCATATTTGTATTTTAACATCGATACATTTGTATGTTAAATAAATGATCAATTTAAATCAGTTATTTCTCTCGTCCAAAAATAAAATTTAATTAAATTATATTTTATTATTATTTAATTTATTCTTTAATTAAATTAAATATTTAATTAAAGAATAAAAGATTGATAATTTATTAATGAGAAGGTATTACAGGTAACTTGGACATAAAAAAAACCCGGACAGAAATAATTTAAATCACATCTATGACGGAATTTTTAAATTTAACTATAATAAATAGAACACTGTAATAGAGTACACCTTACATTGAAGATATCTAGATTAATAAACACTAATCTAGATTGAAACAGTTTTGTTGAGGGTTTCAAATTATAACGAGCTAATACTTAACGAAGTTTAGATGTTTTGCGTTTTGAATATTAATGATAAAAATAAAAATGTATGTCTATTCAATGAAAAAATACGCTGAACTATAAAGATTAAGGTAACATGTAAAAAATTATATATGTATGTCGTAATATAAGAAATAATAATAAAATATAATTTCCAGTTGCTGAAGAAGTCCCAATAAAGAGACGAAACGTCCAACTTAGTTAAATTAAATTCTACTTCATTTTTTATGTCCAAGTTCCCTGTGATACCTTCTCATTAATAAATTATCAATCTTTTATTCTTTAATTAAATATTTAATTTTTTGTTATATTATATATATACGTCAGAGTTTGGGTTGGATAATAAACATTTCTTTTGGAATGTTTTTTCTTCTTCTTCTTCTTCTTCTTTATTTTTAACTTTATTTTAAATTTTTCTTGTTTTTTTTCTTTCAGTTTGAACGGTCGAGAAAATGCAATGTTCTTTTCTTTTTTTTTTTTGTTTTGTTTTTAAGAGATAAATTTAAAAGGAGAATCGATCAAACACAACCGGCAAGAGACAAACGTTTGTTTCCATAACTACGTTTGTTATTCTGAACGTTCACTTGGTAATACACGTACGTTATGTCATATCCCAACGCTCTTGGAATATATTTTAATTATTATTATATTTTCTCTTATCGTACAAACAGAGTGTAGAGGATTTTATTCTCTGTCCTTTTATTATAAAAATATATTTTCAATAGAATCGAAGTATAATAATAATGAGTAATTTGGAAATCGTAGAAATAGAAGATAATCAAAGTTTAAGGGTTGTCAACGACGAATTGGAAAATGCAGTGATGAAAGGGAAAGATGATTCGATGAAAAATGACGTGGTAAATTAATTACGATTAATATGATTTTTATCTGAAGATAATTATTAACATTTGATTAATGTCAATTAATTTGTTTCTTGATTTATTTTACATTACAATAATTGATACAATTACTATAAATCATTATTTAATATTTTTTCATTGTATATTTAAATTGTAATTTTATTTATTAGATAAATGAAAAGAACAAATTATTAAAAATCGATGAAATTGAAAGAAACGATTCGAAATGTTACAACTTAAAAGCAATAGATGATTTATTTGAAAGTGTATTTAACGAAAATATATTCTCAGATGGAAATGAGACAAATAGTGATTTGGAAGAATATACTTTAGCTTTTTTCGATACCGAATCGGATACCAAAACTGTTGTTAATAACGAAGAAATCATTGACAATTTGTCAGATTCTTGTAATTCGGCACGTGAACAAAATAACGATGATGATAATGATAATGATGATCGTGAAAAAATGATCTTGAACGAAACGAATATACAAAAAAATTCTACGAACAATTCGTTGGAAAATTGGGAAGAATTTTTGCAAGATAATAATATGAACGAATCTAATAATCATTTAGAAGAAGAAATGATTGATAATTGTACGAACGATTTGTCGAAAAACGAAACTTCAACTACCATCGATTTCGAGGAATTGGAAAATTTAGAAACATCTGATATTATTTGTCAAAGTAACGATGACAAAATTTCGATAGATTTTTCTCTCGATTCCGAATTGAATAAATTTGTTTTAGAAGAAGAAGAAGAAGAAGAAGAGGAAGAAGAAGAAGATGAAGAAAATTTGATAAAACAAGAAAATATTGTAGAAGCTGGTAAAAGATTAGAAAAATTGGCATCGATGTTATTTGATAATTCAAACGAATCACGTTTGGAAACTTTCGATGATATGTTGTATTATTTAAATTCGGAAGATGCTATAAACATAATGAATATACAAGAACAAGATACTTTCGTTAATAATAAAATCAAGGAACCAATTGAAAAGGATTATTGTTGTTCGGATTATTATTCATCGATGGAACGTTTGGATGAAGAACGTGTTAAAAATGAACAGGAAGAATTGTTGGAATATTTTGATGCATTAGACATTGACGAATCTAATGAAATGATTTTACCTAATAATGAAAATGATCTAAAAAAAGTAGATAAAGAAGAAGAAGAAGAAGAAAATAATGGATTAATTAATAGAAAAATAGAAATGATAGAAGATCATGCTAAAACATTGGCCAGTTTATTGGATTCGACTCGTTACAAATCCGAAGAAGAAGTTCGTGAAATTAGTGAAAAAATAATCGAACAAAAAAGAAAGATCAAAGATTCGAAAGAGGAATCCTTGAAGGATTTGGCTGTTGAATTTCGTGAGTTTGAAGAATTGTTGATGGAACAAAAAGCAATTGCCGAAATTGAGAATTATGAACATTCTAAATTGGACGTGGATGAATTGGAAGAGAATGTTCTTGAAAATCAAAGATCACCGTTCATGGAAATGCCTTTGACTAAGGACGAAGTTACCGAAAATTATCGAATTAAAGTTATGGAAAAAGATTTGAAGGATAAAATGATAGACATGAATAAACGATTTTCAAACAATTTAGAAATTATAAATGAAGAGAAAAGTGAATCCCATGATTTATATATTGAAATGAAAAATGATCAAGATATAATTGATTTTGAAAATAATTCCATTGAAATTGAACAAAAATACAATGACGAGTTGGAAGATAAAACAATCGTTAGATTTGTCAAAGAAAATTTGATTACTGATATAATCGAAAATAAATTTAATTCTATGATCGATCATCCTCCAACAATTTCTTCCGATAATGATACAACGTTGATAATTCAAAATAAAGATAAAGATAATTGTAGAGAAGAAGAAACAATGGTTGTTGAATGCCAAAATGAAAAATCGAAAGTTGCAAATGACGAATCCAATGAAATTCAAATAACTGTAACGTCATCTGATTCAGAATTGAAAGAAACTATTGAAACGAACATAATCGAAACTTTGTCATCAACCGATGAGAAAGTTAGCACAAAAATCGATGACTCCTATGAATCACTCTTGGCCGATTTGGCAGAAAAAGAAAACAGGCCCTTCATCAAAGGGAAAGTTTATGATTACGATGAAAAAAAACATGGAATAAGGTAATAAATATAATATCTCGTTTATATTAAAATGAAATATTATTTATTATTGTTATTTGTTTGATATATTTAATTGATCATTTTTAGAATGACAGAACAGTTTATTAAAAAACATTGTAAGGAACATAAACTTTATCAGACACCATGGTTGAACGATGTACTATACTTGCATTACAAAGGTAAATTTTCAATCACATTAATTAAATTATCCCTTTTTTCTTTTTTTTTTTTCAAACACTAATATACTCATAATAAATATTAATTCTTATTAACAATTGTGACGCGCGGTTTTGTTAAAATTAAATATCACAAATAATAGAAATAATATTTTTGTATTTTAATATTTGTATTCCGAAAAAAGAGAAATATAAATTGTAAAGTATATTTTGAAGATACTGATCTATAAACTGTGAAGATTAAAAATAAATTATGACTATTAATAGATTACCGATCGATAATGTGTTAACATTTTGAACATTTCAAACTTTAGGTTTCACGTTTATTGAAAATCTGGAAAAATACACCGGTTTGAAGACACTTTGGTTGGAAAGTAATGGAATAAAAGAAATTGCTAATCTCGAGAATCAAAGTGAATTGAGATCTTTGTACCTTCATCACAATATTATCAGCAAAATTGAGAATTTGGAATACTTGACGAAGTTGGATACATTAAATCTATCACACAATATGATTAGAAAAATCGAGAATCTTGGTAAATCATAAATTTATTTATAGACAATCTAATTTTCTTAATACACATCGTTTTTTCAGATAGTCTGAAGTACCTGAACACATTGAATTTGTCTTATAATTTTGTACAAAGTAATAACGATATCGAACATCTACGATTATTGGAATATCTTTCAATATTGGATCTTTCTCACAATCGAATCGATACTTTTGATATTGTTGATGTAAGTTGATTATTCAAAACAAACATAAAACAAACAAAAATAGCTCAAGTTTATCATATTAATTATTATGATAAATATATAATTTATTAATTGAATAGATATAATTTATAATTAAAAATATAATTTATTAATTGAAATATAATTAAATATATAATTTATTAATTGAAATGATTTTGTTTCACAGATTCTCGGTGATATGAAATCATTAAGGGTATTAGCTTTAACGGGTAATCCGGTTTTAAAAGAAATCAAAATGTATCGAAAAACAATGATATTGAAGTGTAAAAATCTTCAATATTTAGATGATAGGCCAGTGTTTCCTCGGGATCGTGCTTGTGCCGAAGCATGGTAATTATTTATAAATAACAATTAACAATATTCATATATATGTGTGCAAAGAATGCATAGATTAAATAATTTTGTTTTTATTTTTGATTTAGGATGCGAGGTGGTCCACAGGAAGAAGCAGCCGAAAGAAAACGATGGATCGAAGCTGAACAGAAAAAAATTAATGACAGTGTTATGGGTTGGTATATTTTTTTTTTTTTTAATTAACAGCAGATAAATTATTGGATATATATTACAAAATATTATATATCTTTACACAATTAATAGTATATAAAATCGTAAGTATGATATCGCGTAAGTATATTAAAGTATCAAATCATTGGAGAATTTTTTTCATTCGGTATTTTGCATATTTCTTTTATGAAAAGAAAAAACACAATGAAACCTTGCATGTACGTTAGTTACTATAATATGGTTGCATACTTATCTACAAAAAAAAACGAAAGTTATATTTAATTTTCAATTACTTTTCAAATAATTCAATGTATATACATATATTTTTAGAAGAAAAACAAAATAAATTAAATTCAGCATATAGGTTTGTTCCTATATGTTGCATACCTAACTTCCATTATTTTTACAACAAAAAAAGTAATATTCAACTCTCAATTGCTTTTCGAATAATTTAATATATATATTTTCTTAGAAGAAAAAAAAAATAAATTAAATTCAGCATATAGGTTTGTTCCTATAATATGTTGCATACTTACCTTCCATTATTTTTACAACAAAAAAAGTAATATTCAACTCTCAATTGCTTTTCGAATAATTCAATATATATATTTTCTTAGACGAAAAAAAAAATAAATTAAACCTGGCACATATATAGGTTTATTTCTATATATTGCATACTTACCTTCCATCATTTTTACAACAAAAAAAGTAATTGCTTTTCGAATAATTCAATATGTATATATATTTTCTTAGAAGAAAAACAAAATAAATTAAATTCTGCATACAAGTTTGTTCCTATAATATGTTGCATACTTATATTCCATCATTTTTAAAACAAAAAATATAATATTCAATTCTCAATTGCTTTTCTAATAATTAATATATATATTTTTAGAAGAACAAAAAAGTGGTTTGACCAATAAATTATTTTCTAATTACATAACGAGATATGTCTCCTAAGATAAATTGAAAAAATAAGAAAAACCTAAAAATCAGTAAAAAAATGTTATAAATTAAAAAAAAAAATGGAATTTATCTAATCTTTGTTTACTTCTCTCTGTTGTCGACATGAACCTATTCGCGATCCGCCCTCGAAAGAGTTGATAAACAAAAGAAAGCTTCGCAAACCGGTCGTCGAGAGGCCCGAAAGGGAAGCGGAGGAAACTAATAAGAATAAAATGGAGAAACAGGACGTCGAAGAAGTCGACAGGGAGAAGAAGGAGAAGAATAAGAATAAGAAGAAGTCGCTGATGCGTACAAGCAAGGAACTGGTAAGAACTCGTTTCGTCAAGGTCTGATACAGAATTCGTGCCTCGAATGATATCATTCTCATGGGGCCCCATAGCTAGACTATATATCCCATTATTCGTTTGTGTAAATATTGTATTAAACTATATCGCGGTGGTGGGGAGAGGGAGGGAAAGGGTTGTGGTGGTAGTGGGTGGGAGACTACTACTAAGTTTCCTTTTTTTGTAATTTTTCTTTTCTTATTTGTCGATAAAAATTATTATCAATATATATTCTAATTAATATTAATAATAATTATTAATAATTTGCGCGAATTTGTAAGTTAATTAATGACACATAAATCGGTATTTAAAATAATAATGTATATTCGTTTGATTCGATTATTAAAAAAGTGATAATTAAAGAAGACACAAATTATCGAATGCATATTAGGAAATAAGATTGGTCAAAAATATTTGTTAAGTTTACGAAATTGTGATACGTTATCTTTACCGATCGAAATTTCATTTTTCAGTTTCATTGTCAAAGATACACCTCGGCATTTAGATTGACAAATAATTTGAACTTTAATTAATAAAATAGTGCGAATAAAATTCAATAGGATCGGCAGTAACTAATCTTTCGTTTTGTTTTTTTAAGAAAATACGAATCCAACGTTTGAAGAATAAATTATTTCAAATTATTCGAACAGAATTTAATAGAAATAAATATGAACACACACATAATAATTTGTATCTCAAATTTGTTGCATGAAAAAAAAATACGTAAAAATATTTGTTAAAAATGAAACTATATATATATTATTAAACTGTTATGGTTGTGTGTGCTCTGTTATGTTTTATGGTGTGTGCCCCTTTTATCTCGGACGAAGCTCAAACTGGAAGGGAAGAAAAAGTTGTGCGTCCCATCATCGTCCTCGTTCTTCTCCTCATCCTCCTCGTCGTCATCATCATCATCAGCATCATCGTCTTCTTCTTCTTTTTCTTCTTCTCCCACTTGTTCCGATGCCGAGTTGGAAAACGACGAAGAAAATAAACACGCCCGACAAAAAGTAATCGAGGAAAGTGACGGAAACAGGCCATTGGCGGAGGATGAGAAAAAACCACCACGTAATCTTTGCTCACCTGGGAAAACTCGAGTAACTTGAAATTACCTACCTTTTTCTTTTCTATTTCTTTTTTTTTTATTTTTCCTTTTCTTTTCTTTTCTTTTTCACTTATTCGCATAATTTTTATGTAATAATATACGATCAGTTTATTTTGAAACTGGTCTAAGTACATTTTATTTATTTTGTTTGTTTGTTTGTTGTTAATCGTACTAAAAGTTAATTGTCATGAAAAATATTTCGTGGAATATATAAAAGAATAATGGATTTAGGTTACTGTTAAAATATAAGGGCTTTTTTTCTATTCATTTATTCGCATAATTTTTATGTAATATTATACAATCAGTTTATTTTGAAACTGGCCTAAGTACATTTAATTATTGTTGTTGTTGTTGACCGTACTGAAAGCTAATTGTCATGAAAAATATTTCGTGGAAAATATAAAAAAACAATGGATTTAGATTACTGTTGAAATATAAGGGTTTCTTTTTTCCAATCCATTTATTCGCATAATTTTTATGTAATATTATATGATCAGTTTATTTTGAAACTGGTTTAAGTACATTTTATTATTGTTGTTGTTGTTGACCGTAACATTTATTAACTGAAAATCAACTATCGTCAAAAATATTTTGCGAAAAAAGTAAACTAATATACTGAAAAAGTATCTACGAGTTTCTAAAAGATTAATCTTTGAATTTTGTAGATTAATTTTATTATTTTCCAATCAAATTTTTAAGTTCTTAGTAATTTTGTAATCGAAAAAGTTTATCGACAAATAATTTTTAAAATTTTTCTTTAATACGTCTAGTATTTTCATTAAAAAAAAAATATTAATTTCTGTAAATATATATATTGGTTTTTGTTTTCCTTTTTTAAGATAATCAATGAAGATCAGGATCAAGAATCAAATGTCGTGCATAAAGAAGAAGTTGTGCAATCGAAAACTTACGTTGCCGGTGATGCTGAAAGAAAAAGATTAGGCAAAGAAATTTTGAATGAACGTCAAAGTTTCGAGAATCCATTAAGTGACTATGTTTTAGGTAGAGAAGTCATAGATTATGAAAAACTTACTCTTAAAACAAAGCTGGTGGATGAAAAAATCGAAGAAAAGGAAGTTAAACTGGATAATAGTAAGTTATTATAGATCCTGCGAATAATTATACTAATTTAAATTTATTTAATTATTTCTATATGAAATGTTAGGAGAAAAATTAATAACATAATTTTGATCTTTTATATATTCACACATAAATAATAATAATAATTTAATTCGTAATATTCATATATATTTGTTTTTTTCTTCAATTTTTGTTTGTTTTTTTTTTTTGTTTGTTGTTATTATAAATAATAATTACACTTGCAATAAATATTCGCAGTATAATAATCGTTGAATCGTTCGAAAAGTAATTTAGGTCTTTTTCTTCTTTTTGATCCGAATCAAATTCAATAATTCACGTTAGTTTAAAACTTATTCGAATTATGAATAAATATAATATTTGTAACATTGTATTATTGTTTTTTTTAGATAATGAAGATTACCGAGGAAATTTATCTGTTGCCAGTACGTCATACGATGTTTCGAAACTTTCTAATACGACGAATTATCAAAAGAAAGATGATAAGAATCAATTGACAACTAAATTAAGTAACATTCGTCAAAGTATGAAAGATTTTTGCATGAACGTTGACAAATTTGTCGAAGATAACAATATCGTAATACAAAACGAAAACATTCGAGATTGCGTTAAAGATAATAACGTAAATCGTGAAATTATTTACAATACGAATAAAAATAATTCCAACGATGAAATATTTGAAAAATTGATTGAAAATAATGAAACTAATACGAGAAAAGAAAAAACAATTGTCGAAAATATTCGTAATAATGAAATTAAAAATAATACGTCAATTACTGAAAAAGTTTACGATATGTTAACGTTAAAAGATTATCCTAGAATTAAATTGCACGATTCAAACGAGTCGTCATCGAACAAAACAACAACAACCACGACGGATCGAGAAAATAATGAAAAATGTGTTGCAAAGATGGGAGTAATAAATTTGTTCGAAAAAAGTAACGTTAATAATAGTTACGACGAGGAAAGTAAAATAGATTCGATAAGACAATTAAAAATAAAATATAATCAAAATGAATCATCATTGTTAAAAGATAATCGGATAAAGTTAGATAATAATGAGAAAAAATTATTTAACAATTGTTCTTACAACAACTATTCTATATCCAATCATACGAGATCGGTTTTTAACGAAACATTTGAACAAACATACGAAACAACAAGATTTACGATTGATAATGATATTATTATTGGTGGTGGGACAAACTTTGTTGATGATAATGGAATAAAATCGCATTACAGAGATGTTTCTTATGGTGATCTCGGTAAAAATGATTTATGCGATATTGCGAAACTCGTAAAAGAATCAAACGAATCTAAAAGAACAAACAAATCTTACGAATACGCGAAACTCTATAAAGATTTTTGCGATCATTTCGAAGAAATGAAAAGTAGACAAAAGTATGCAATAAAACCGGATTTTCTTAGAAACGAACAAACGGATGATAAGAATATTATACGATCCATTGAATCGAAAGATAATTCACCAATGAACAAACTTTTGATCGAAGAAATTAACGAGGATTAATATGCAAACACAATAAATAATTATTCGTGTGAACGATTTTTTTGTTTTTTTTTGGAATATAATCTTGCATTTTGTTGTTGTTGTTTCATTCATTCTCTTTCTCTCTCTCTCTCTTTTTCCTTCTTTTATTGTTTAGTTTGTAATCGTTGTTATTTCAAATAATAAATATATATCGTACACATATATCTACTTTATTATTATTATTTGCAAAATGTTTTTTTCATTACGACACATTTTTCTCCATTAAAATCCAATTTGCAGAACTGAAGTTGCAGAAACACACAAAAATAATAATAATAATAATTTGTTTCTCCTCTTTCTACACAACGAAATAAAAATTTAATAATAATTACTTACGATCAACCAACACAAACCCCCCCCCCTTAAATTTGTAATATTTATTACATCACACTCTTTTTTTTTTTTTTTTGCATGCTTCCGATTGCTATGAATACAATCAAATTTTATATATACTTACAAATATATTAAGCAAAAGCACAAAAAAAAAAAAAACCATATCTCTAATAAAGAATTAATATCTATTCAACGAGACAAATAATTAACGATAAAATAATATTGATTATATGATTGAATGAATGACTGTACACGTGTTATAAAAAATTAAAAAAAGAATAGGGTAGTAGTAGTAGTAGTAGTATAACAACAAGATTACATATAAAGAGAGATAATAATATTAATTATAAATAATATAAATTTATATATAACATACACACACACACGATTTGATCAGCAAGTTGTTGCATATGTATTATTGTATATTATTTTTTTTATATACTCTTTTCTTTATCTTTTTTTTTTAGGTTTTCTACTCTTTTTCATTTATACGAGAACAACAAAAATGTTATATTATTAAAAACTTTCTGTTTTTTTTTTTGTTTTCACACAATTCTACTACTACGTACGTGCGTACATGTATGTATGTGTATGTTATTTAGTTATTTAATTAATTATTTTGTTTATTTCTTCTTTCCATCGTATTCTTCCTCTTCTTCTTCTTCTTCTTCATTATTTTCTTCATTGTTCTAACACACGTGCAGATCACTATGACTAGATTAAGAAAGAAAGAAAGAAAGAAAGAAATAAAAAAAGAAAGAAAGAGAGAGAGAAAGAGAGAGAGAGAGAGAGAGAGAGTCAATGAATAAACACATTTAAATTTCAGCGTTAATAATTTTGCCGACACATTTCACATCCCCATTGATTATTATTACAATTTCCTTATTTTTTTTTTTTTTTTCGTACTTGTATAAAGAATAAGAAAACAGATCGCGCACTTCTTCTCGTAGCGTTTTATTTATTGGGCATGTGTGTGTAGTACGTGTTGTGGTGTGTGTGTTAACTAATTTTCATAGGGCTTTCCAAAAGGGTACAAAAAAGGATACGAAGATACGAAGCCCTTAAATTGTTTTCTCGTACACAACATCCAAGCCTAAAAATGTTTTTCTTTCCGTGTACGTGAGCGCGCGTATATATGTATGCGTGTAATTCGCGAAATATCACAAAAGATTTCTTGTTCCTATCCTCGGTTTGCTTTTCTATTTATTTATTTTATTTATTTATTTTTTTTTTTCTTTTCTATTTCGCGCCGCTACCCGTTTTTATTCCTTCGCGTATTTAAATTCCGTTTTTAAAATTCTTTGCTTCTTTTTTTTTTTTTTTTTTTTTTTTTTTTTTTTAATAATCAAGATTAATTATTATGATAGAATCGTAATAATACTCGCATGATGATTCGTCTCGTGTGAAATTAATTTGTAGAAATCATTTATATTCCATTCCTTTTTTTTTTTTAAAAAAAGAGATTTTTTTCTTGAATTATATTTTTCCTTGGAGAATAAATTGTTCATCAAAATGGCGATTGTTTTGTTTTTCTAATCGATTTTTAATAACGAAAGAATGTCATCTAATTGTTACGTATTACTTTTTGTAAATAATTTTTCATGCGCTTTTATGTGCTTAACAAATCAACAAAATGAATCGTTCGATTTGTTATACGTTATTTAAATATTTAAACTAATTGATTATACAAAAAAAAAAGTCTATCAATTAAAAAATTATAATTTGTTTTTTTTCTTTCTTTATATCTTTCTTTTTTTCTTT
>NW_014569568.1:172484-204532 GCF_001313835.1 Polistes canadensis | reverse complement strand
ATAGATAGACAAACAAATAAACAAACAAACAAACAAATATATAAATAATAAAAAATAACTTAGAAGGTGGTCGGGGGGGTCGGGGACGGGGGATGAATAGTAATCTTTCACAATAAATGATTGATAAATCATCGTATGCAGCATTATGCGATGTGTAGGGGGGCGGGGCGGGGGGGTTAGGGAAATATGTGTATGTGTGTAATTTGTGTGGCAGGGGGAAGCGTGGTTGGTTCGCCGGAAAGCGATGATTATATATTATTGTTATTTTGTTGGTAATTTGTTGTTGACCATGATGATCATCCTCCTGCGGTGTGTTGAACAAGTGATCGATCGTATAACCATCTTTTTTTCTTCTCTTATATATACTTATATATTAAATATTAATAATTATAAATTACAATAATCGGTAATATTAATATTATCCATTATCATTAATATTATTATTTTTAAATGCATACAATTTTAAACATTTAGTTTTCGACAAAAAGTGGATAGTAGAGGCGAAGGGAAAGGTGGTAGTGGTGGTGGTTGAAGTGGTGGTAGTGGTGGTGGTGGTGGTCGAGAAACAGAGAAACGTGAAGAGCGTGTGCGTGTAATTATTTTTTTTTTTCTTATGTGTGTTGGTTTATATGCCAAGAGAGAGAGAGAGAGAGAAAGAGAGTGAAATGATTGACAGAGATACGAAAGATGAATTACAAATAAAATAAAAATCGTACAAAATCTAGAGTCACGGGAAAATTTAAAACAACGAAATAATAAAAAAAAGAAAGAAAAGAGAGAGAGAGAGAGAGAGAAGATGAACGATTATGCGATTTTTTTTTCAACTTCAAACTTCACACTCCTTTGGATCTACAACTTTTCAAAAGTTTCGAGATAACCATTTTAACCATTTTATTTTCTCCCTATATAAAAAAAAAAAAAAAGATAAAAAAGCAATGGCTTCCTCTCGTTGAAAAAGATCAAAGATAAAAGACATCCTATTATTATTTTTTTGTTTTTCTTATCCAAAACCGGAAGTGACTATTTTAAATCTATCGGTTTAGGATAAAATAAATGAAATGAAAAAATGTTTCGAACGTAAACGATGCATTGTGACATTTACAAACAATTCCATCCGTTCCTCTCATATCCAAACCCCTTTTCATTATTCGATATTTCTCTTTTACGAACGATATACAACACGAAACGTAGAAAAACAGAGAAAGAGAGAGAGAGAAGAGAGAGAGAGAGAGAGAGAGAGAAAAAGAAAGAAAAGAAAGAAAGTTAGGTTTTTACGATCAAAAGAAAAGAAATATTGGCGATCGTTGGGCCCTAATCTTTCACCTCCCTACCTCCCCACCCTCCCGATTATTAACAAATGGCGGAAATACGGTGTCCCACTAATTCGCATATTTTCTTGTTCTATTCAAAAGCGAAAGATTAATAATAAAGATTTGAAATATGTTTTATTAGAAAGTAAAGCAGAAATAGTGAAAGTAAAAAAAAAAAGGAAAGAAAGGAGGAAAGAAAGAGAGAGAGAGATTAAAGTTCTATACAAAATAAATAAGGTTATGTCTATCAAATGAGATTAAAGATGGCGCGTACAAAGTCGGCGTAGCCATTGTTGTTGCAGAGGCGAATCAGCATTTGGATGATTATGATGATGATGACGATGATGATGATAATAATAATGATTACGATGATAATGACAATGATAATAATAATGACGACGATAATAATAATGATAATGACAACACGATCGAGAGTAATTTTAATGATAGCGATAATGATTATAGATAAAAAGAGAAAGTGAAAGAGAGGAAGAAGAAAGATAGAAAAGGGGTGGGTGGGTGGGGGGGGCTGAGGTTTATGAGGATTGATTTTCATTGGCCTTCTCTGCTCCTCCACTCGCTCACATTTGATCACTCGGTTCGTTCATTTGCTGTTCTTGTTCTTGCTCTTGTTGGTTGCTGTTCTCCTGTTGCTGTTGTTCATATCACGCACCAGGTCAAGATTAGGATTATAATAATAATAATAATAATTATTATTATTATTGTTGTTGTTGTTGTTAATAATCTTGTCAGTCAAAGAATTTTCGCGATACGAAGGAAGAGAAGGATAGTGGTTGGTTGTTGTTGTTGGTGTAGTAAAATGTGTGTTTGCGGCGGCGGCGGTGGTGGTGGTGGTACAGGAAACGAAAAATTAGAAAAAAGGCGTGTGGTCCACGCGGCACGCGAGCCGCGTCGTTCTCGCTTCCTTTGTCTTCTTTTTTTTTATCTTAGCGGAGGGCGGGGGACTCTCGCGCGTGATGTTTTTTTTTTTATTTTGTTTAGTTTTTATAGTTTAGTTATGTTCTTTTTTTTTTTCCATTTTATCATTATTATTCTTATTATTTTTTTTATCATTATTCATTATTAATATTAATATTAATATTATTATTATTATTATTTATTATTTATTATTATTATTAATTTTTTTTCGCTGGCATTGCGTGTGGTATTATTATTATTATTATTATTATAATTATAATAATTATTATTATTTTATTATTATTATTTATTCATTTCTTTTATATCTCTGTACGTGTGTTCTTATAATTTTTTATTTCTTGTTAATTTTTTTTATTATTCAGACGTCCGTGCGCGAGTATCTCTCAGTTCCTTTTTTTTAGGTTCGTTTGTTCTCTTTTTTAATTATTTTATTTTTTTTTTTTATTTGTTTGAATCGTTATATCTCATTTTAACTTTTTTTCTCATTTAAATATTTGTTAAATTGGAATTTAATTTAAATACCACGTGTGTGTGTGCGTGCGAGCGAGCGCGCGCGCATGTTTTTACGACGGTGTGCGTTTATACGTTGAAAAAAGAAAAAACGCAATGTGCGAGAGATTATCATCATGACCATAACTTCTTCTTCTTCTTCTTCATTGCTGCTGCTGTTACTAATTTTGTTTCCAATTTTCTGCGTCTGCTGCTGCGCTTCTTCTTCTTACGTTATATATATTCCTGTTCCAACACAACCGCTTATTTTTCTTCTTCTTCCTCCTCCTCCTCCTCCTCCTCCTCCTCTTCTTCTTCTTCTTCTTTTTCTATTTTATTTTTCTCCTTCTCTTTCACGTTCGAATAATAATCGCACAAAATAATAATGCGACGATTTTTATTCATCTCATCATTTATTATTTTTTTTTTATTATTATTTTATTTATTAATTTTCGCTCGTCGCGCCTCGCGTCGGCGTCTTTATCGGCAGTGAACGCTCGGAACCTTACGTTCGGGTCAAGTTATTTAAAAGTTCTTTAGTATTTTTTTTCTTCTTCTTCTTCTTCTCTTTTTTTTTTTTTCTTCATTTTATTTTATTTTATTTTATTTTATTTTTTTTTATTATTATATTCTCTTCACATCATCATCATCATCATCATCATTTTTATATTCTTCTCTAGACGACCACATATCAACATCTAGGATAATATTATTCTCGTAGAACGATCCCCCCCCCCACCCGTCCACATTCTTTCATTTAATCTTCTTCTTCTTCATCATCATCACCTTCGTGTTAAATTCTTTTTCGTATTTTTATCATCACCATCTCTACCGTATGTAATGTTTAATATGCTCTTGTTTCGAAAGGATCGTCAAAAGCCGAGTCAACTGCTGATGTTGTTGCTGTTGCTTCCTCCATTCGAGCAAGTGTTCTCTCTCTCTTTCTCTCTCTTTCTCTTTTTCGCATAATCAAAAGGGTCGGCGTCACATCATACTCGGTTTCATTTGCAACGCGGTCCTTGGAGAAAGGAAGGAGCCCAAAGAAACAAGGAAGCAACGTGTTTTTTCTTCTCGCGAGCGAGGGCGAGAGTATAGTTTTTTTTTTAGTTTTCGACGACGACGACGACAACGACGACGATTCCACAAGTATGCCGTCTGCTCTCTCTCTTTTCTTTTTATGTTTACTTGTTTTCATTATTATTTATTATTATTATTATTATTATTATTATTATTATTATTATTATTATTATTATTATTATTAATATTATTATTATTATTATTATTNTTATTATTATTATTATTATTATTATTATTATTATTATTATTATTATTAATATTATTATTATTATTATTATTAATATTATTATTATTTATTCTTTTTTTGGTATTTCCACAGTTCTACCTTTTTCCCAAACTTTTAACGTCAAAACTTCGTCGTCACATATTACCGTTTCCCCTTCTTCATTTTTATTTCCTCGATTACTTCCTTCTCTCCCACCATTTTAATATTTTGTTGTTCCTTTTCCATTCCCTAATTAATTCTTCTTCTTCTGCTTCTTCTTTTTCTTCTTCTTCATCATCATCATCATCATCATCATCATCATCATCATCATCATCTTGTTCCTTCTTCTTCTTTTTCTTCTTCTATTTTCGCTTTAGTTTCAAAAATGTAGCATCCGAAACGATGGTAAAAATAAGTTGACTTAGAAGCGTTGATACTCGCGGGTAATCTTGTCGCCGACTTTGCCACGTCGCCAGGTTAAGTCAACGACTATGCGTCTATTACGGTAGTCTTTTTTTTTATTACCATCACAACCCAAAACGTTCTTAGAGTCGCTGCTGCTGCTGCTGCTACTGCTACTACTGTTGTTTCTGCTGCTGCTGCTATTGCTGCAATTCTTGTGCTTCTTCTTTTTCTTTGTGCCATTAATGTTGTTATTGTGGTTGCTTTTGCTGCTGCTGTTGTTGTTGTTATTGTTGTTGTAATAATTAATATTATTGTTGTTGCATTTGGTTCCGTTACCGCTGCTCGTCGGATATCCAAAGTTTCTGATCAGCTTAACCTCCGGTGTACCCGGTGGCTCGTTGTTGACCGATGATGTCGCGACTGCTGGCACGCCGGCTTGTTGCTCCGTGATAAGATGGTGGTATCTGATGCTTATATTGTACGCGGACTGGCTGCAGTTGGTTCTTTGGAGGAACGTCTTGGGGGGAGCCCCAAGTTAGTTCCAAATGCGAAGGAATGAGTCCCAAGATCCCGTCGCTACTGCCATACCATCTTCCGTTACACCAAGGCAGGATACGCGATTGTCGTGCCCGGCAAGTATACCTTAAACAAACAATTTTTCTTTACGCGTGTGTTTTTTTTTTTTTTCATTTACAGGGACAATTGTCAATTATATGTGTAATAATACCTAATGGAAAAACTATAATAGCAGGTAAGACAAAATATATATGCGAGAGAAGAAGGTAAAGGTTATTTTAAAGCATTGAGAGAAGGCCCTAAATCAAAAATTCTTCTCTCCCTATACTACTACTATTCTTCAAAAATAATATAATCTTGAAAAATGTTATAAATGGGTAAGGATGAAACACACTAACAATAAGAGAAACAACAAACGTACCAGCTCGCTCGGCTTTCATAGAATCCCATACGTTGCAGTTGAAATCGTCGTAGCCAGCTAACAACAATCTACCGCTCTTGCTGAAAGCTACACTCGTAATACCGCAAATAATATTGTCGTGGCTGTACATCGCAAGTTCTTGATCCGCTCTGATGTCAAATAGTCTGCAAGTAGCGTCATCCGAACCCGTCGCGAAAGCATGTCCGTTAGGGAAGAACTATACCCAAATAAGAAATGTTATTTTTATTTTTAACCACATGTAACACCATAATTGAATGCGAAAGTATATACAAATTATGGTTAGTCATATATTTTTTATATATCATAAAACCACGATTAACGTTTATCAGTTGTGTATGACGAAATCAGCTTTCCTGACAAAAATACCAAAAAAATATTATTTATGCGTACGTGTTCTATATATATATATATAAATATGCGTGATTTACCGTAACGGCGTTTATGTCACTCTCGTGTCCAGGGAAAGTCTGTTTGCAAGACCCTTCGCGAATGTCCCAAAGTTTAGCACTAGCGTCGCACGCACCGGAAACGAAGGTACGCGTATCGGGAGCCAGCGATAGGGACATGACGTCTCCTGTGTGACCGATGAACGAAGTGCATTGTTGACCAGTCTCGATATCCCATAGAGCACTGAATTAAAATATCAAAAAGATCTTTACTCAAATTTTTTTCTCATTTGACACAAATATACATATTATATATTATCTAAATTTGAATAATTTATTATACGGTTAGGATCTCGATTAATTAATGATGTTATTATAGTTTGTTTAACAAACGGATGATCTAAGTATATAAAATAGAATGATTATCAAATTAATCCGTATAGTATGTTTAGTGAATTGAGAAATGTGTAATTTCTTACCAGGTCATATCACCGGAGCTAGTTACGATTTGGTTGTCGTCGTAAAATCGACAACAGGACAAGTATCCGGTATGTCCTGGTAATTCTCTGCTGACCCGTACATTTCCTTCTCTTGTTTTAAGGCTATAAATGGAACATATGTTGTCCAGGCCACCGCAAGCCACGTAACTACCCGACGGTGCATACGCGCAGGTCATCACCCACGATGAACGTAAAGGGATGGCATGTACCTTGTTGGTCGTATAACTATCCCAAACGATCAGCTTACCGTCTTGCGAGGCGGATACTAAATTTCTACAAGTCAAACCTTCGATTTATACACCCCAAAGCTCGAAACAACAAAATCATTAACGGAAAAAAAGAGACACAAAAATCTATTCTATAATCTCTATTAAACAAGATTAGAATATTTTGATAATACCTAGAATCACTTCCCCAATGCATAGCATAAATCTTAGCCAAGTGACCTCGTAAGGTACGTCTCGTACGCATTTGTATTCGACCAATTGGTTCCAAGCCGGCCGTCGCTTGGTCCAAACTGGTGTCGCATGCAGCTTTTCTTGCATCCTACGTGAAACCAAATATACACAATCAATTTCCAAATCATCCTTGTCAATTGTATTATTATACATTGGTGTGTGTATTAAAAGAACCAAAAATGTAGGCTGGGGGGGCATGATTCTTCTATGTTAAATGATTTATAATGAACGGGGATCGATATTATTGATCAAAAAAAAGGGGGAAAAAAGTGATAAGAAAGAGTCGTACATGTATGAAGAATAGGAGAAACAAGACGTAGAGTGAGCAAGGAAGACAGACAGAAAGAGAAAGAGAGAGAGAGAGAGAGAGAGGGATGGTGGCGTATTGATCAGAGAAGCGATGGCTATGCCGCGCCCTACCACCACCACCACAGAACACCAACACGGCCAGCGACTAGCGTGTCTCACCTCCACCACCACCACCACCACCACTACTATTATACTACTACGATCTCACCACCATACAGAAAGCTCCACGGTGCACGCTATGTCTCAGGGTTTTCTCTCTGCTTAGGAGAAGTTGTGTGCTGCTTCCGTTATTATGCTACTTTCATCACCATCACCACTTTTAACTATAACCACCCCCCTCTATCACTCTTTCTCAGTCGAGTTATTTTTAATCAACGAATATACCAGTAATTCAACGGGTATCTAAAAAAAAGAGCCTATGTGTTGGTTACTTACTGAAAACTTTTGTAAGAATGGTAATAAACCAAATTTGATACGTGTCCAGAAGTTGGGTATATGTTTAGAATCTTGTTACTTTTGTCTATGTGTTATTAATTTGAAGTATATGATGATATTAGGCTCTTTTTTTTTTTAGACATTCGTTCAATTTATCATAAAAAGTTAGGTTTTGATAGTGGGAAAAATAATAAGATTAGCAATAAGGCTGAGTTAATGTTGAGAAACTCGTAAGCAGATGAAAGGAAAAGAAGGATTAAATCGTGTTAATTTTTCAGTTTAACGATATCGTGCAAATGACGTTGGTAAATGAGACAGACAAAGAAAGAAAGAGAGAAAAAGGTTAGTGTAAATAAATAAATGTGTTTCATACGATTGACAAGGATGAAGAAGATGAAGAAGAAGAAGAAAAAAAAACTGAAAAAAGGAGTCGGTGACTCGTTAAGGAATGAATAGGGGGAGGTTAGGGGTGAGGGTGGGTGAGGGGGGTTTCAAGACCGTGTTTAACGGCAAGTGCACTTCGCCCGAGAGATGCCCGAGACTTTTATCTTTTAAAACAATGCACTGCTGTTGCACGTAGAACTGTTGCTTTGTGTCTTTGGGAAGCTGAGCCGAGACAAGTAAAGCAAAGCAAAGCAAAGGAAAGCAGAGCAGCAGCCAGTTTGTCAGTCGATTATGAAAAACAAAAAGAAGATAAGGAAAAATTTGCACGAATTTCTTGATGATAATGATGAGAATTATTAAGAATATACTTGAGAACGCGAATTCAGTGTTCTCTTGATTAACATACTCTCGGTTTTTTTTTAACGGATTTCCTACTACATTACTTTGTTTTTATCCTCTACCGGATAATAAAGAAGTTTTATCTTTCCTTTCTAAGTAATCAAGGTAAATGTTGCAATAAAAAAGCTAAGAGGAATTGTAAGATTAAATTTACATATTTGAAAGGTTATAACTTACTTACTTCGGTGATAATTAACGAAGATAAGCAAGCAAGCAAGCTTTAGGAAGATTCGAATTTCATTGATAGAGGTATCATAATCCGTTTAGGTCAGCAATCTTCTCCACAGCGTGATCATCACTGACGTCAATAACATAAGGACAGCGGGGAAAGGATACGGTGGAGGATCATTGAGGGATGAAAAGAGGTGGAGGAGAAGAAGAAAAAATAAACAATGTGGTGTGATCGATTCTTACTCGGGAAAACAACTTACTCGAATAGCATTTTTGAGGGTCTCCGCCTCCTGGCGAAGGCTGTCGAGCTCATTCATGGTGCCCGTCGTGTTTGCTGCGACTTTCTGTACTTCTCGATAATCCGTTTAAGGAGGGTGGGTGGGGGTTAAAAGAAGAATCCGTCCGTAGTAGTAGTAGTAGTAGTATTTGGAAGGAAATCGTAGATTAACTGTTTATTAGTTTTAAATTTCGAAGATTGTTTGTTGCTTTTTATGCAACAACAAGGGGGGAAGGGAGGGGGCCTTGTTGGCCGGTCACACCGATGTTGCACCGGTGTCACGCCGTCGGTTGCGTTGCTTGTAATTGTAATTGTTGTTGTTCTTCTTTTTCTTCTTCTTTCTTTTCACTTTCTTCCTGCGAAGAAGAAGTTGGTAATTCGCCGTGAAGAAGAAGAAGTTTTTTACGTTTTTGAACGTTGGACGACGATGATGTACGAGGTGGTGTAGTTGGAGGTAGTGGTGGTGGTGGAGGAGGAGGTGGAGGAGCAGGTGGAAGCGGAGTTGGAGGAGAAAGTGGAGGGAGGTGAAAAGGTAAGAATGCAAGGACGAGGACAAGAATAATAGGAAATGAAGAAGAAGGTCCCTTCTTATTGCGATGACTCTTCTTTTCTTCTTCTTTTTCTTTTTCTTCTTCTTCTTCTTCGATATACAACGTTCCCAGTCCGGCGGATGGTGGTGACAACAGCAGCCTTTCCACAAGTAACGCTACTGTTGCTGTTGCTACTACTACTACTGCTGCTATTACTGTTGCTATTACTGTTGCTATTACTGTTGCTATTTCTGGCCGAGAATAGCTTGTTTCTAAAGTTTTTCCTTCAGCTAATAACTTGGCGGCTTCCGCTTTCGTTACTTTTACTGGTACCACCGGAAGAACCAGAGCCAGGCCAACGCCGACTCGTCCACCCCTCGCGCCACCTTCGACGCTTCCGAGCGAGACCGTTGCCACCCCTGAAAAATCATCAATTTGTTTATTTTCATTGATAGTTACTACTACTTTACTACTTCTTCTTATTCTTATTCTTATTCTTCTCCTTCTTTTTCACTCAAAATTCTAATTTTGTTTCTTATCATTAATTTCTCGATATATCATCGTGCAATTCATGGTACACTCAACGGCTCTTTTTTTCCCATCGAATGAAGTTTCAAGCACACATTGAATGCTTGAACCTAACGAACCAACAACAACACCATCGCTGACTGACTGACTGACTTAATCAGAAATCGCACGATAAGGCCCATCTTTCGCAAATAACAGATAAATAACAGTTCTCTTGCCTCGAGATAACGACTGCACTTTTTTTTTTCTCTCTTTATCGTGGGTTTTTGTGCACCGATTCATACCACCACCAAACCCTTCTTCCCTCCCTCCCTAACCTTCTTATTTCGTTTCTCTTACGATTAAAGATATCCAATTGTTGTTGTTTTTTTGTTTTATTTCTATTTACAGCGACCTTTATTTCAACGCGATGATTTAAATTTTCTTTATTTACAATTGACGTCAATTTTTTACAAATGAATTTTACTTAAACGAATACGAATTTTTGACAAATTTCGATTCATTTTTATCGAGGAAAATTTGATAGAATGAATCGACGATTTCAACGAAACACGTGAATCATCATGCTGCACAACTCGTTATTCCCAAACACTAGTACTTTTTTTTTTCATTTTTTGATAGATTACATCGACACCTAAAATAATACGTTTTTCACTTTAAATTCCACAATTCGTTTTGATAAGAATTAAACGAATCAAATATTTGATCGTACTAATCATATAATACTACGTTGAAAGAAAACAAAAGAAAAAATAGGTTTTACGATCTGGATCAACGAAATCTCGGAAGGACAGGGAAACGGGGAATAAGAAGAACAATTCTTTGTGGCAAATGATCGAACAGTAGTGGAGTTGTTTTTTGGGGGTTTTAGTGAAAAAAAAATTTGGTGCGTCGGCACGAGGAGGAGTAAAAACGGTGGCAACGAGCGTCCTTCACCTCCAAAAGGTGGTATCGCAACCCGGGGAAACCGGGGGTTGTCGATCCAACGCAAGGTGTTCTCATTTTACGGAGCCGGCGAAATACTTTTGACGCATGCGCACTAAACATCTTTATGAAAATGGAGATGGTAGGGTAGAACGGAGGAGTTAGTCATTTCTTCTTTATAACAGAATTTTTATCTTATATTTTTGTTGTTTTTCTTTTTTGGTTTTCGAAACTTGGTACGACACGTATCCCATCGATTCTTCCCTTTTTTTTTTTTCTAACGTGAAAAATCTCCAACTAGGAACGAACGTAAAATGTACGAAGAATAAAAGTAGAAATCGTACGGTCTCGTTTTCAATTATCCTGTCATCCTTCGAACGAATGTCAATGAACACTATTGTGAAATCTATTTAAAAATAAATTCATGATAGATTGACAATTATTGAATGAAAAAGATAGATAGATAGATAGATAGATAGAGAAAGAGAGAGAAAGAGAGAGAGAGAGAGAGAGAGAGAGAGAGAGAGAGAGGGAGGGGAGAAAAGAAATATGGCCGGTTCGATCTTAATTCAGTAGTTCTAGCTGGTAGAATCGATTATCGATATTCTCTTGATGTTCACGCTGAACAACAGGCTCCCATATTTAATGTCATTGGATATATATTTCCCCCACCCCTCCACGACAAAAGGCACTAATCTACGGATTGATTAATTTGGCACAATGACCTTTTCGAAATGTTGCACCAAAATTTGGAGAACAGAAGAACCCATCGAATCTCGTCCAATCGGAACACGCCATTTCGTATGCCATTTTCTTTTTTTCATATTTCCAATTTAAAGTGAATCCAAAAAGGAAATTAATTGAAATGAATACGAAGAAGGATGACGGGAAAGAATAAGACCGATAAAGAGAAAAAAAAATGGTTGAAAAGGAGAGAAAGAGAAAGGGAAAGAAAGAGAAAGAGAAAAAGAGAGAGAGAGAGAGACTTTATCGAACTTACACTCGCCTTCCCTCATCCACTCCTGTCAGAGCGTCATCGAGCTAACACGAACATAACCTCCGCGACGAGTGCGACGTACGACGAAACCGTCGGAGGAGGAGGAAGAGGAAGAGGAGGAGGAGGACGAAGCGGAAGAAGAAAGGGAGGGGAAGGAGGAAAAGAAGGAAGGGAAGGAGGCGGAGGAAGAGGAAGAAAAGGAGAGGAAAGAAGAGGAGGTGGAGGTGAAGGTGGAGGAGGAATGAGAAACGATACCGTGGAAAGTATTTGCGTGGTTCGGCGCCAGGTTGCGCTCTCTATCATCCAAAGGAGTCACGGAAGCGAAACAGAGGAAGTTCCTTGCGCGAGAAGTAGTATACTCCTCTTATCTTCCTATATATAAAACTTTTCCCCTTCTCTGGTGCTACTACTACTACTACTCTACTACTACTACACCACCACCACCACTACCGCCACTACTACACTACCACCACCACCATCACCACCCCTTCTTGGCCTTCCCCTTTTTCTCTTCTTCTTCTTCTTCTCAAGCGGCAATATTTGCTGCTGTTGCTGTTACTGTTGCCGGTATGAAAAACGTGAAGAGACTTTTCTTCCACCTCCTCAACAAACAACTTGACTCGTCGAACTTCGATACGCAAGATGCGATTTTCATAGAGAAGAGGATGACACTACACACGTTAGGGAGAGCTCGCTCATTGGCTGCGTTTATTTTATATAGAGCTTTCTTTTTAATGCCGCGTTCACAGAACTGAAGAGAGAACAACCACAGCACAGCACAGCACAGTACAGCAGAGCACAGCACATCACCACCACACCACCACCACCACCACCATCATCACCGTGGGAGAGCGACGAATCGATGAACGACCGACCGACCGACGTCTTGCCCCTCCACTCCTACAACCCTCCCAACACCCCCGCAACACTACCTCACTCTCTCTCTCTCTCTCGTATTCGCACACACTAACTCGCTCGCTTACTCACTCTAGCTATCTATCTATCTATTTATCTATCTTCTTTCTTCGAAACACTCTAGACAGAATCAGAAAGAGAGAGTGGGGAGTGAATTAGCACGTATATGACCACACATATTATACATACACGCATGTGTAAGAGAGAGAGAGAGAGAGAGAGAGAGAGAGAACGAGACGTACGTGTTTTGATCGACGATTTTACACGGCTGAGTAAAATGAGTTTAAATAGAACAAATAAAAGTAATATAAGTGTCATATACGAGAGAGTTTGTATATAAAAAAAAAAAAAAGGGGTAGTAGGAGATTCGACGACCAACGACGAAGACACGTTCTCGAACCACACCCAGAGAGGATGTGGTTTAGAGAGAGAAAGAGAGAAAAATAAAGAGAGAGAGAGAGAGAGAGAAGGCCGGCCGGGTGGACGAAGAACACGCCGCGCCGTGGTAAGAGCAAAAGAGGGGAAGGGGTTGCGCGCGCCAGAGAGAGAGAGAGAAAGAGAGAAAAGTGTGTGTGTGTGTGTGTAAACGAGCGAGAGAGAGAGAGAGAGAGAAAGGATTGGTGGCGCCATCACGCATGCTTATCGACACAACTACCGGCGTCGAGAGGGCACCACCATCGTTTGCTCCTTGCATGACAGGTTGCTGTTCGCGGACGCCACCAACGATGAGATGATTCGTCGTCGTTGTCTCGATGTATTTTGACAAATAATTCGATAATTCGCAATTTTCTGATTACTTTTTTTGGCCATTTTATTTAATCATATTTTCAACTACACTTTTCCTCTTCTCTTGATCATATTTCCTATACCACCCATTTTTTTTTTTTTTTTATAACAAATAATCGGATATGACTCGTCGATGACCACTAGAAAATGGACGGAACACATTGGTGTGTTTTATCTCGTAAGGGATAAAAGAAAAAAAGGAGGAAAGAAATTGTTGGTTTTTGTTTTAATTACCTTGTAATATTTGATTTAAGGCAAAAATAGAGTTTGTATGAAAGAAATACGATATAAAAAAGATGATATTAATTAAATGTTAAATGGACCCGCGATGAAATATATCGAACGGAGCTGATTAGGGGTCCATCCTCGTCGTTCGATCCACACATTTTCATTCTTATCTCTTCTTTGTCCCACCTCTCGTGAAAAAAAAAAAAAACGTTGGATGGTACACGTGTGTAGGTAATTATTTGTTGGAATTGTTCATTTTCTCATTTGTTATTGGCTAATCGTTATTTAATGCAAACGATTGAGAAATCCCAATAGGAAGATAAAAGTTTCGAATCGTTAAGAAGGACTTCAGATTTCAGAAGAAAATCAGTATTTATAGACTTGACTATATGCGCGCGAAGATTACATATCCACGCTTTGGAAAATTATGTATATCTACAAAGAAATCTGGCAATCGTCCAACATCCAAAATTCTCAGAAAAGGTGGACCGTGAAAACGGATCGCGCATTTACTTCATCTTACTTTTTAACACATCGAAACTCCGTATGGGTAAAATATGGGTGGTGGTGGTGGTGATGGTGTTAGTGGTGCGGGGCGCATTTACGTGTGAGATTTAGTCGAAACACACACTTGTTGTGTCGTCGTCGCGGCGCTTTTCCCCATTAGATTCTTCGTGTACCCCGAGAGAGGTATTCTATAAAAATACTTTTTATTTTCTTCTTCTTCTTTTTTTTCTTTTTTTTTTACTTTATTTTCTTTTTTTTTCTTTTTTACTTAACGGGCTTTCGCTTTATTCGAGCCAGAGCCTGAACATGACCACGAACGGAACCGCTAATAGCGTTCTCGATTGGCTGCACCAACATAGACAGAGGGTGCTCAAAGAACAAGGTGCGTGTTCGGTTGATTAACGACTTGTTCGATCGTCGAGGAGAGGAGGCTTGGCCAATGTGCTTTTCTCTTTCTCTTTCTCTCTCTCTCTCTCTTTCTTTCTCTCTTAACCTCCCTCTCTCCCTCCGTTCATCATCCCTTTTACTCTCACTCTCACTTTTACACACGGTAATAGAGCCGAAATTCTTTTCCCTTTTCCAACAGATATTGAAATGAAGTATACGATCGATCGTATTTGTTTGTAAAAACAACCCTTCCTCCTCCTTACTATTATTTATCTAATTTTTGATCTTCTAATAACAAATAAGCTGGAAAATCGTCTGATTGTAATTTCGAATCAACAGGGTGTTGATATTTCGATTAATTTGACAGTCGAAACGAAACGAAACGAAACGTTAGTTTTTGATATCTGAATATCCCTAGAAAGGGGTAATCCCTCTTCATAGTGTCGTCGTCGTAGACTCCCGGATGCGCGAATGGGAGCAACAGTTGAGCCGTTGCCAGGTCAACGTCCAATAAGATCCTTCTTCCCCCTTCCCTCTCTTATTCTAGCGTTCCACACCAACCGCTTTACGACTCCGACGATGCAGAAGCACGCGGGATATTGGCAAAACTAGGAACGAGGAACGTCCTTGGATTATCGAAGTCCCTGACTAAACGCAACGGTTTCTTTGGGAACTTGTAGGGAAGGAAGAAGGATGGCATTGAAAGTAAGAAAATAATAAGGGAAGGGGTAAAAAGAAAGAGAGCATGTTTCGAGGGACGCTTCAGAAGCGTGTCTGCTGTTCGGAAGGTTACACCTGCCAAGGGAACTCGATTATTGTACCACCACCACCACCACTACCACTTAACTTTATTCCAGAGAACGTTGCCAAAAACAACTGATTGTTATCCAACCTGTTAACTCTTTACTCAAACCCCTCTTTTCTCCACCACTTCCTGCATTAAACCAACGAGCTTTTTTTCTTTTTTTTTATTGACATTTGCATTTGATATCTCATCGATATTGAACACTTTGTAGATCTAATACATTTGTCTAAATAAATAGATTTGTTTATGATATCACAAAATGATGCTGCTATTGGACGGTACAGTATTAACAGTATGTTTTTTTTCGTGATTGATGACGAATTACGATACGATTTAAAGTATCCTTATTTTGATCGGTTAGAAGAAGATGACTAAAAGAGCAAGCAGAACGACATACGCGACCTACTTTCTTTTTTTCTTCACGCATAGAATCGAGTGCTTGCTGGCTGGTGGTGGTGATGGTGGTGGTGGTGGTGTGCGTCGTCTTTTAGGTTGCAACTTAACTTTACTCGAGAGTCGAGTCAACGGGACATCAAGTGTCTCTCTCTCTCTCTCTCTTACTCTCTTTTTACGATGACACGAGTCTTCAACTGGAGCTAATAAGAGAGCCACCGACTGCTATGACGAAAGCGACGCTCGTTCCATTTACGCGAGCAGTACAAGTTGAAAGGAAGAGAGAAAGAGAGAAAAAGAGAGAGAGAGAGAGAGAAAGAGAGAGACGAAACAAGCGGAAAAGGAAGATGGAAGGGAAACGAGCGCGATACGAGCGCGAAATAATGAAAAAATAACAACAGACACGCCCGAGAGAGTTGCTTGCTGTTTTGCTGAGAGAAAGAGAGAGAGAAAGAGGAGTAGTCCAGGGTTGGTTTGTGCGCGTGTGCTACTAGCGAGTACGGGATTATTAATCGACTATGGTTCATGAATGTGGTCACGTATATACATGAAAAGGGGGGTAAATACATTATGTATATAATGTGTGCATAGTTATGATACATATATCATCCTATTGATGAAAGTATATGATGTTTATGTATATGAGTATATATATATACAAACGTATACGTTAATGTATGTAACATCGATATCCTGAAAGGTTTGACGTTAACACACGAAAACAATATTTTCAACGTTAAGTATTCTACTTTTGGCACGGCAACTCTCGGAATAGTATACTCTTCTTCACAAAGTACTTGCTGCAAAGTTAAAATAAGACTTGACGCACGACAAGCACCAACACCACCACAACCACAACCACCAAGCTAGCTAGCTAGCTAGCTAGCTAATCGATCGATCCTGAGAAAGTAGGAAGGAAGAGATCGATCGTTAGTTAAGAAAATTCTGTAATCGTCTCAACGTCCTTTATTATTATTATTATTATTATTATTATTATTATTATTATGGCTACTTTTTTCTTCTGCTAATAGTCTAACGGGTTTTTAGTTTCCGATTGAATAATCTAATGTAATAATTTAACGAATAGAATCATGGAACGAAGTAATAGGACACAATGATCAATAAATTCAAACTCTGCTGGAACGTTTGTTTTTTTTTTTTTTTTTTTTTATAAATATTTCTAAAAATAACGCAACTTCAATTATGCATTACGATTATTTCACGTCGTATTTAAAATAAAAAAAAAAGTAAAAGAAAACAACACTTTATTCGATTCCCGATTAATTCGTATCACTTTTAAGTTATATTCGTATTCACTTATAAGTTATACTCGAGATAATAATGTGCATATTTGTGCGTATCGACGTCAGAACAAAAAAAAATAAAGAAGAAAAAAGGTAAAAAGAAAACGTGTGTAGTAACCCATCTTGAAAAGAAGAATAAGAGGAGGACAAGAAGAAGATAGAAAACGGCGACGACGACGACGACGACGATGACACCGTTGGTGGAATCGGGTGGAGCACCGGTGGCAGGTGAATGACGTCATAAGTAGGCTCGTGACGTCAACGACATATAATCGAAACGATTCTTTTTTTTTCTCTCTCTCTTCTTTTCCCAACGCACGTTTTGAAATTCAATATGAAATAAAATAATAATATAACAATAATGATGGATTCTTTTTTAAAAAAAAGTAAAAATGAACGACGACGCGTTTCGTTTTTTCTTTTTCGGTCTCACTCTCTCTCTCCATGGTAACTTCCAGTGAAATCGATAATTTTAAAAAAGAAAAAAAAAAAGGAATACGAACGAAGAGAATGCATTTTTCGAACCGCGCGGATGCAATTTCGCGATTATGTCCGTTAAGAAATTAAGATCACGAATAGAGAGAAAGAGAGAGAGAGAGAAAGAAAGTTTATGTGTGTGTGTGAGAGAGAGAACGTTTCGCTATTTTTACGAGCCACGGGTGTGACGTCAAAAGAAGGGAGCGAAAATGGCAGTCGAATGTTTGGATTACTTAAGAATCTAGAACGTTCACAAGGAATATCGGCTCCGCGAGTAGATTAAAAAGAATCTTCATCAGATCGTTCAACTTTCTTTGTTAAGGGTGAAAAAAAAAATAGTTACGGAATAATAGTACTCGTTTGAGAATAAATTAACGACGAAAAATGATTCTCATATTTGTCAAAGGAAACGATGCAAGAATAATTCGGAGTCACGTTGTTGTCCCATTTTTATTTTGATATAAGCATTCGCAAAATCAAAAAAAAAAAAAGAAAAAATAAAATAAAATTCAACGTAATATTCAACTCTCGATGGATGCAGAGTTTGAAATTTCAACGAATTATTTTCTCGTCAAAGGAATGATCCTTTCGTTCTCACCCTCACCACCCTTTGTTTGGAATTATACAAAAAGAAGAAAAAAAAGAAGTGCAAAAAAAGTAATTCGTAGCGATGAAATTAGATGAAGATAGAGAAAGAGAAATGGTGGCAGGACGTGACCCCGTGGGCGGAAGGAGGGCTGCTGGACCGGATGGATAGACGAAGAGGAGCTGGAGGAGGAGGAGGAGGGTGTACAGAAGGGAAGCTTCTCTTCTATACTATACAACTCGCATACGTTGACCCTTTGCGGTGGTCAAGTAGCCCGACCTACTATTTGTCCTACGAAACGTGTTACTACTACAATTTTTTTTTCTTTTTTTCTTTTTCTTTTTTCAAATTTTACTACAAACTTTCAACATATAAACGTAAACTTTAAGCTATGTCAATAAATTTCATCAATTTACTCTCTCTCTCTTTCTCTTTCTCTCTAATGAAATATTGCGTTGCTTGAGAAGTTCGTACAAATTGGTATTTTTAATGTACACGCTTATAATCACAAACATATATACACACACACACACACATTTTGCTCTAAATTGATAGAAACTTTTTGGAGAAAATCTAAGTCAAATCGTATGACAATAAATAATAAAAAGAATAAAATGCTAAAGTAAAACAAACGTTGTTTTTTGTTTTTCTTTTTTTCATTTAGTTTCCATCGGTTGCAACAATTTTGAGAAACGAACAACCGATCGAAGGAAATCAAAGATTGAATATTACAATTGTAGATTAATTCACGTGCATCGTGGTACCGTTTTAAATATGATTTCGAATATTAGTCTAAATGATAAAAGAATGTTTAAAAAAGTTTCGTAAATAATTCCTCGTAAAACGTTACGAATTTTCTTCATTTTCAAAGAGACACACGACAGAATCAGTCGTTCGTATAAGACTAGAGACGACAACAACACAACGATGAAGATAACAACGAATTTCGAAGCAATTAAAGTCGATTAAGGCAACTGCACCGGGCAATTGTGCGAATGACCAATGACCAATGAGAATGTCGAGTACTGTAACCGTTTCTTTTATATTTCTCTTATTATTCGATTTTATTTTTTATCTTCACATACCCGACATTATTTTCCAAAGAAAAAATCAAAGTACCTTTTACCATGAGATTTCTTCAATATATTACGTTTATTGAAATTTAACAACAATTTTTCATTATAATATAATAAATAAATGATATTAAATCTCGGTAGGGGTAGTGTGTGTGGGGGGGGGCTTTTTTTCAAGGGTTAATCAAAATTTGAATTACCGATATTGATTGCTAATTTTGTATTTCTTAATCTTGTTCTCACGCTAGAGTTATTAAATATATTATTCGTATATGTATTATAATAAACGTGCAGCATGAGAGCATTGGTAAAAGGTATATACCATACGTTGATAGTGAAAGGAGAGAAATTTATCGAGAAATGAGCCATTATTATTTCGGATGAAAATAACATTTAACCTACTAATGAGAAATTACCTGGCATTATTTGAAAAGTGAATCTAACGAAAGTAAAAAATAAAAAGGTTGTTGTTATTTTTATTTAATTTCCATTAGCTGGAATATTTCTTACATTTATCTTCTCTTTCTTCTTCTTCTTCTTATTCTTCTTATTATTATTATTTTATGTTTTGTTTGAATTCTCATTTCTTTGAACAGATACAAAGTCGAGATGTTACACCAACTAAAAGCGAGTTTGTTTTCGCGCGAGTCTCATCTCGGTGTATATGCTAGATGGTATTATGCAAGTCCCCGTTACTCTAATTGCGTGTAGCGAGATAACCACGAGCCGGAGCCGAAGCCGAAGCCTCGTTAAATAAACGTCACAGGCATTGCACCGCAAGTGAAAAAATTTTCCAGATCGCTACGAACGAATAAACAATTGCTTCTTTCCCCTCACACCCACCCACCCCCCTCCCAACCATCCAAAAATAAAAATACTGCAAATCCTTCCTCTCTAATGCTTATCAAAAACAAACGATTGTGGATTATTTTTTTTTATTCAATTGGCCAATAAATTTCGACCGACTTTTATTTTTTGTTTTGCTGCTACGTTAACATTATTTTATTCAAAATAATAATGTAAAATTCGTAAGGATTTGTTAGTCCACTCGGTAGGATTGATCAGTCAAAAATTTACAAAATTATATATTTAATATGCAACATCTTCAAATCCTTGCAGTTTGTTTTTGTTGTTGTTTAAGATTTTTGTAAAACTAGATGAACTTATTAGTCATCTCAATGAATTGATGATCGTTACAAAATCTTGAACAAATGTCGTCGATTAAATCGTTTTCTCTTTTTTTTTTGTTTTTCTTGAAAGAAATGGAGAAAGAGAAAGAGTCATTATCCACTCAATTTCAGGAGTTAAACGTCCTTAATCGAGTACTGGAATATTGCGGTTGATCTGTGTCGTTCCACCGGTGCTCAGAATTAAAAGATATTAGGTTGAGTAACATTCGTGACGCAGGTCACGTGTTAATTTTCCAGAATTACGAATAGTAGGCGGACAACGTCGTTGTAACTAGTGAAATAATCGTTTATCTAGAAAGTTAAGATTCGCGACGACACACGAAAACACTTAAAACTAAGATGATAATAAAATAATATCTTAGTGCATTTCAAAATTCATTAGGCGTATCAGATATATCAACACGACAAATTTGTTTGAAAACCTTCTCTTTGTGTCGATAAGAAACATTCATTTGTAACAATGTTCATCGCAAGGCAATTGATCGAGTCCCAGAGATCTTTAGAAAAATCATGTCGACAAATGCACTTCTCGACAAAAGAAACTGTGCAATCATGAACTTTAGTTCTTCTATGACAGTCGAAGAAAAAAAATTAGAAAAGAAAATAGTACTGGCAATTATCTTCGGTACAAATATTGTCTATTCAATTTTTGCATCTTTGCGAGAACAGAAGAAAATATCAATGCAAAAGATGCTAAGAGAAAAATTCACTCTTTACGCTAATATTAGTTCAAACATCTTTCATTATTCGATACTAACAGCGAGTCTTAACTTCTTTTCCATAAATGTGTTCTATTTGACAGAAAGCAAACTTCATCGAAATGATATTGTAAGAGTAACATTCAAATGTATACGCTAAGCAAGCAATGACATAATATTTGTATAACGTAGACGACATTTTATATAACTTATCGCATTTATTGCATTCAAGTACGAATAAGTAATATGAGTTTGATAAAAATATTTTGCATACGATACAAGTTTCAACAATCACAAATAATCGAATGATAGAATCTTGAGGAAACTTGTCAACGCGAAACTGTAATATTTCCATGTAATAAAAAACTACTATGAAGTAGAACCTGGAATGAAAGCAGGAAGAAGCTCGTTATCGCAGTACCGGTTAGTACTGACTCATACGAAAAAGTCGACGATACAAAAGGATTACTTTGATATAACCTAAGAAAAAATATAGAAAAAAAAATGTTAAAAAATGAAAAGAAGGAAGAAGAAAAAAGAAGAAAGGAAGAAAAGACAAAATATAACTCGGACGTTGGAACAAAATAGAAAATTAAACGTAAAGGAGATCGATAAATTCGGATAGTTTTAGGTGTTTAAGAATGGAGTATAAATTTTGACAGTAGAGGCCTAGGCAGCGGCCATATTGGCTACCGACGTTGTGCCGCTCGTTGTAAAGCAAACTGAAAATGACGTTCGAGAATTGACGAAAGAAGGAAAATAAAGACGATTGTACATAGTTGAAGGATTAATTAAGTTAATTATTCGATGGAATGATAATTAAACGTACCTGGAGCTCCCTGACGGAGCTTCGAAGACGATCGAATTCCCGGCTCGTCGTCGGTGCGTTGGCCTCTCTGTCCCACCTACAGAGTTCCCTGCTTCTCTCTCTCTCGCTCTTTCTCTCTCTTCTCTTCTCTTTCTTCTCCCTCTCTCCAATCTATTCTCTCTTTCTCACGCAACGGCGAGGAGGTGCCTCGAGGGGATTCGTCGTGTCGCTTCGACTTTCCTCACATCGATTACTACGCACTTTCCTTACTTCTTTTTCTTTTCTTTCTTTCTTCTTCTTCTTATTCACAGCGAATACACGATCATCGACAGTTGTATAAATGTATGTATATATGCAAGATGTATGTATGTATGTATGTATGTTGTGTCTGTGCGTAACGCGAGTACTTCAACGAGGAGCACAAGGAATGAAAAACAACGTACTTATTTAAGAACCGACAATTTAATGACACTTTAACGTCGTCGTCGTCGTCGTTGTCGTCGTCGTCACGAATCGAATCGATTAACAACACCGCGAGAAATGGATTTACATTTAAACAATAACTCTATCGGCGTCTCACTATAAACTCCTTCTTCTCTTCTTAAACTTTATTTATTACTTTATTTATATTTATTTCTTTTTTTTTTTCAGGTTATAAAAAGTTGAGGCGTCCACGCGAGAAGAGAATGACTCGGTGTGAGAGAGACAATGATGGGCCGTGCCGAGAACCCGAACGTTCCCGACCACTACCACGAAACGAAACGAAACGAAACGACGATCAGCGAGTAGGCGCGCGCGCGTTTCACTCTCTCTCTCTCTCTCTCTCTCACACACACACTCTCTTTCTCTCTTTTTCTTTATTTCTATCTCTTTTATTCTTTCCCTTTCTATCTCCTACTCTTTTTTTTCTTTATTTATCTTTCTCCTTTTACATATGCACTAAATATTCACGCACGAATAATATACGAAAGATCTACGAACTACGAACGAATGTGCGGAACGAACGGAACGATGAACCGACTGAACGAACGAACGAACGGTCTTACGTAGTAGACGACACCAATACACTTACTAATAAAAACACGTACAGGTAGCGCACGCGACACGATAGATCGTTTTCAAAAGGGCGAGCAGCGCGGCGCACGGGCGTCGACGATCGTTTTCATCCCAGGACGAGGAGAAGGAAGAGGAGGAGGAGTGGAAACGACGCCAGCGACACTCTGCCTTTTTGCGGATGCTAACGAAACTACTGATATTGCTGCTGTGATGGTGTTGCTGCTGCTGTGCTGCCTACTGCTGTTACCTTTTCTTCTTTTACTCGATCGCCCGGCGGCCAGTAGGGCGGGGTTGGTTTTGTTACTAGACTATCCTTCAATTCCGAATCCGCCGGTTCCCGAAGATACCCGAACTTTACCGTAGCGCACTTCACGTCAATTGTGTGTGCACCTACTGCCATCTATCAACGATTCCTACTTCAACTCTTTCTTATTTGCAATTTCTTTATTTTTCTCTCGTAAATATTATTTATTTATTTTCTGAAATTGTTATATTCATCATTAATTAAAGATTTTGATAAATCGTTTGGATATTATCTCTGGAGGATAAATTAATCTGTTTTTTCATTTTATTATCGTAACGAATAATTTTGAATATTTATCGACGGTACAGTCGGTAAGAATATATGTTGAATATGAAGACGACTCATCGTCGATAATAATTGATTATCGACGTAGGGTATTACAGAATATCAATGTGGCGCCACCTGCTAGGACAGTAATGGCGCGATACATTAATTTGATTTCCGTTTCTTAAAATATCGATTAGAGAGAAATTCAACGTAACAAAGAAACTTGAAGAAATATTTTAAACAGCATGTTAAATCGATTTTACAACACAATAACAACGATATATTGTTTCTACCAGGTAAATCACATCATGCTTTCTACGAAAAGAAAATAAATAAAAAAAGAAAAAAAAGAAAAAACATTATACAACGAGTAAATATAAAATAAAACTCTAATCTACAATAGTTAAATAATAATAATAAAAAGAATAATTCTTTCTCCCTATATATATATATATATATAGAAAATCTTGGAAAATATCGTATTTGATTAAAAGTACCCTCTAGAAAAGAGAGAGAGAAAAAAAAGGCTAAAGTTTTGCCTCAGAAGAAGAGTTGTTGAGAAGAGAAGAGTCGAAGGTAAAGAGAAGTGTAGAGTCTTATCAATATTATCAGTGGCAGGTTGGTGGGAGGTAGTATCGGGGCAGTATAATCGGATGCAAATATGTTTTAGGTGGGGGGATGGAAAGGTGGGCGCAGGCGCTATGTACGACACCCCGTACGTGCCGTCGCCTGGGTTGCCGCCGTTGCCGCCGTGGTCGTCGTCGTGGTCGTCGTCGTCGTCGTGGTCGTCGTGGTCGTGGTCGTCGTCGTCGTCGTCGTCGTCGAGAAAGACGTCGGCTTGTCGTGCCTCCTCTTATCGTCGTATTTTCAGTTCCGATCAAACGCGCCGGCAACTGGTCTAACGCAAATCCTGGGAAAGGAAAGGCAAGGAAAGCAAAGGAAAGGAAGGAAAAAAAAACGCGCGTGCCCTAGAACAAAAGTTCCTCCTGCGTCGACTCCTTCGGCATTGCCGAAGTGACGTGAGGTTTTTCAGGTCGACCGAGGAGTGGGAAAGAGAGAGCACGCGGTAGCGCAACAGTGTCCAACGACCTTTCCCGAGGAAGCATCGTTTGTTCGTAGAATAATTTTGTCGTTTCTTAACTTACGAAATTAATTGGAATCATTTCAATTCGGAACAGAAGAATAAGAATAAGAATAATAATAATAAGAATAATAATAATAATAATCAGAAGAAGAAGAAGAAGAAGAAGAAGAAGAATATGCTCGACAAAGAAGATAAGAGAGAAAGAAAGATAGAAAGGATTGCACTTTTTGCTGGTTTTTAGTAGTTGTCCGGGTTGACGAGGTGTGGTGCTTCGTGCTTTCGAGGGGAGGAGCGAGAGAGAAATAGAGAGTTAGAGAGAGAGAGAGAGAGAGAGTAAGCGAGCTTTGCTAAGCGAGAGAAAGATAGAAAGGTGTTTCCGTAAAGGTTTAAACAAAAGTGGAGTGGACGGTGGTATAAATAAATCCAAAAAGAATAATAAGAAGAATAAGACGAAAGGAGGAGGGGGGAGGGCGGAGGAGGAGAGAGAGATGCGAAAGAAAGAGAGGTTTTGTATAGTTGTTAGTTAAGTGGGAATAAAGGGTTGTGGCCGGTGTTGTCGCAAGTGTGTGTCGAGGAACCCGAATAGGGGGTTAGAACCGATGTGGATTTCGAGAAGAATCAACGAGTCGGAGAATCGTGGCATCGCCGGTGGTCGGACGTGTTCTTCGTGGCGTACCGAGTGCCACAGAGGATGAAGAAGAAGTATAAAAATAACTGTCCCTGAGAGAGGATGAGCAGAAATGCACAGCTGACCGGATCACCCCGTGAAACGGGACAGTTCCTTTTCGTCGTAACGATATTATTCTCGTATTTCGATCCACATCTATCGATCTTGCTTTTATAATATCGCGTGACATACTATATAATACAATTAAAACATCTATAAAAGCAGATATTACTATTACTACTACTACTACTACAACAACAACAACAAAAAGATACAAATATACATACGTATAGAGAGACTCGCGCGCATCCAACCAATCACCACGTGCCTTTCTCGTCGTAATCGTGGACGTTAACCTGGACCATCGAGTCGTTACCCTCCCATTTTCTTACTAAGAAAAATCATTTGATCTATCCTTTGGATTTTTCCTCTACGTATTAGATGACTAATGGAAGAAGATACTTTCAATATTATCTATAAGAATAAACAACCAAATAATATCGCTAAATAGTAAAGAAGATTAACAAAAAAAAGCAAAAGGAAAAAAGAAAGACACGAAGAACAGTTTGGAAAATAAACGTGTTCCGAATAAAAAAGCTTTTAATCTGAAAATCTCGTGGAAATGTCCGAACCATGCGCTTCTTTTTCGAGGCTATTACAGCGTACGTCTTCGGATCGGCAAAAAACTAAAGTCGAGCCGACGAAGTCTATTATCATCAAGAGGAATAATCATCCTCTCGTATTATTATTTTCTTCAAATAATCGAAAAGATAAAGATTATCATTTTGCGTATTTTCAAAGTCGTATACGAGGTATTCCTCGAGACGGCTGCGTTTTGATGTTTATCTGTTAAGGATCGGATCGAATTGAACAAAAAAAGAAAAAAAAATGATCGTACTTTCAATTTTCGATCATGAAGATTATTATTAATCCGAGAAAGATTGGGTGCCTGCCACGGGTGGAATCGAATAGAAAGAAAATTCTTATCTAATTATATTGTTGTGGCAAAATATAATAATCTAAAAGAATAATCATTAATCATCGAAATAATCGTGGAAATTTGTTTACGAATTCTAGGGTGTGGTGGTATAGATATATATAACTGTATAAATAAAATGTTTTCTCACTTACATTAAAAGATATAAGAGAGAAGAAGAAGAAGGTCCTAAAATTTAAACGAACGATACAAAATCCAAAATATTACGCACGTTGACCAATAGACGAGAGCGGCGACCTTGTCCGAGTGTCCTTGCTTCGAAGGAAGGATCATAAGTCAGGAAAGACTTAGGTTAGTAAGCAGCAAGGTGGTGTGCGACCTTTGGTATATCTAAATAACAGAAATAGTGGAAGCTAATCCGATCGAAGTTGTTGGCTCGTGCGATATCGAGTCTTTGAAGAGGAAGCGAGTGTTCAAGACCAAGAAAACGTTTAATTCCGAAAGAAATAAACTAATATTTGAGTGATACGCGTTCTTACTTTGGGTGCCTCATTATTTTTTCTTCCTTTCATATCTTGCTCATTATTTCATTTCTCTTAATTAAAATTATAATTAAAATTAAACAACACAAACTTTCCGGCCAAGATAAGTTAATCAAAGTTTATGAACGTTTTTAGTTTTAAACTCGATACTTCTTCTTTTTCATTCGTTCATTCGTTCTTTTGTTTTCTTTTTTTATATTTATATTATCAAAAAGTTTCCTTGAGGGGGATTTTTTTCTTCTTCTTCTTTTTTCCTTGTCTTTCGCTCGCGAGTGTGTTGAATATTTTTGCCAATCGTTTGGTTTCTTTTTTTGTTTTTGTTTAGTGCTCATAGTGCTCAACCCCAACTCCCCCAACGCGCAGTTATTGTTACATCATTATTATTGTTTTCGATAATTCAACGATAGTTTTCTTAATTATCGTGCACGAAGAGGCCTGATTAGTCTCGAATAAGAATTAATAAAAGAAAAAAGAAAGAAACGCCGAACGTTTTCGTCCACCCAGATAGGTGGGAATTCATCCTGAGATGCCTGTTAGACGAGGTCACGTGGCGCCAAGGACAACGATCATCGAGACCATCATTAGGAAGTTTGATACTCACGGTTAGTAATATACTTTTTATTATATGATTTATTTTTGGGGAGAATCGGGAAATTAATTGAAATTAGGGCGAAAGATATTTTTCAAAATATTAGGAATTTAAAAAAAAAAACACAATTCAATTGTAATTTTTCTTTCTTATCTTATATTATAATTAATGTATAAAAATATGTTAAATTAAGACGATCGAATTTTCATTGCGTTCTTAGAAGCATCGCAGATTTCGATTGTCGAGCGATTAACAAGCAAAGCTCGAGTAATTAGTCGAAGCATTTGAAATCGATTCGTAGAATTAGGTATAAAACATATGTCGGAAAGTTCTTCTTTGTAAGATCCTAGTAGAAATTCTGTTGGTAAAGAGAAGGTGATGCCAACATTTTAACGTCCATTTTCATCTGTTCATCTATTCTTACGTTTCTACTTGGAATTACATAGTTCTAGATATACGTTTCCATTGTTAGAACAATTTAATATACGTATATTTTAACATTTCTTCATTATTAATTCTTTTGATAAAGTGAAATTTTCATTATTCTAACTTGGAATACAATTTTCCTTTGTAATTTTTTTTCATAATTATCCCAATCGCGTCGAATTTAAATACAAACGATCGAATAACGTAACGTCGATGTAATTGCATTTAAATAAGATTTATCAAAATATAATTTTTTGGCGGGAAATTGAAAACAAATTGTTGTAACAACAAATTGGGATCATTAATTTATTGCTTTTTTTCTTTTCTTTTTTTTTTTTTTAAAGAGATTACGAAATATAGATTTTTCAAAAACTTCGAATAATAGTACCTTGCATGAGTTGAAATTTTCAACCGAAACTAATTGAAAGAAAGAAAGGAAGAATGAGAAAAAAGAAGGAAATTGAAGCAAGGATAACATACAAAAAAAAAAAGTGTAAATGGATGCGGAGAAGTAACACGCAACGGAATAGTTTCTCATTTCCCATGCAAATATCGTTATTAACATTGAACAAAAAGTGAAAATTAGATGCCAGGTACAAGGACAAGCTTAGTCCAACGTAAATTTGTTTGAATTTATTTAATACGAGGAGGAATGTCGTATGAATTATCGGTAACCAATACCAGATTTTTTCCATTCGTATCGTTGCAATTTTTTTACGTTCAATGAAAAACATACACACGAAATGATTTTTTCTAATATCATCAGTTGATTAAATATTTTCATGATAATGCAATTTTTATAATATGCACGTGATACGAAAAAAAAACGAATCAAAAGTCAATAAAAGATTATTTGTATTAATTTAAAAATATATATAATAATAGAATAACATATTAGAGATTATATTTTATACCGGAATAAATTCTTGATAGTTTGTTGGATTTTCTCTTCTAAGGTTCGTTTATTAACATACGGAATATTAAATTTCGTTAAATTCGTCGGATACTCGGGTTAAAGTATATAATGTGAAACGTTTATTAATTAATAATATTTCATGAAATATTTTCCCTCGTTTATACGTCGCATATTATATTAAATTACATTTTCCTTTTAATCATTAGCTGTGTGCTAGCTAATGAATTTTAAAGATTCGCGTTAACTGGTAAAAACATTAACGTTGATCATGAACACAGACAGACCCACGTGGTTTGAACGAAAAGTCACGCGAGATAATAATGGTCATACATTAAACAACATTCTAAAGTAAATAAATTTATCTTAGTTTTGTCGCACACACATTGAGAGAAAAAATTAATTTATTTTATTAAATGAAAAAAAAAAAAAGAAAAAAGAAAAGAAAATGTTAAAAGAGTTTTCGCGAAGTATAAATTCTCTTTTATAAAGTTCAATAATTTTCTTCAACAACGACGAGAGAGACGATTCATTTCATTTCTTTCGCGACAACTCGTTGAAAGTTCGTTTAAACGAAATGAGAGAAACGAATTTTTCTTATCTATCTATAATATGAAAAAAAAAAAAAAGAAAACGAAAAGAAAGAGAGTAAAGTAAATTTGAAGAATAGAGAGAGTTAGTAGTAGCCGAGTTTGAATTTCTTAAGATGGAAGAAAGCTAAAGAAAGATTTCCGGCAACGAGCCAGACTTCCATTTCCAATATTATTTAACATATCTAGTGAATCGTAAAGGGGCCTGTTTTCTTTAAAGTTATATAAACGTACACATAGAACACGTATATAAAGGACACACGTATGAACAAAAAATACGAAGACGTACACAAAGATACATATTTAAATATATATATATATATATATATATATATATATAAATATCAAACCTAACCACCGTAGAAAAATATTATTATTATTTTTTCTTCTTCTTCTTTTTCTATTTCTATCCTGTCTCTTTCTTTTTCNTATATATATATTTTTTTTATATATAATATATATCATGTAATATAAAAAAAAAATGTGCACACAGACACAGGCAGACAGACAGACAGAAAGACACGTATCCACAGAAAGGTTTGTAGGTAGATAGGTGGGTGGGTGGGTGTATGGATGGGTGGGTGGATGGTTATAGTTAAATGGAGGAAAGGGGTAGTTCTGTCTCGACAATGGGACAATGCACGTCACTGGCAATATCGCTCGAGTAATGCATCAAGTCCTTGCTTGTGTTAGAAAGAGAGGCTTGATGTGAGTGAGTCGTTGGATTAATTAAAAAAAAAAAAAAAAAAGAAGAAATGTAAAAGAAAAAAAAATATATAACATAGAAAAGAAGAGTGGGTTGGGGAATGGTTGGGAAGGGGAGGGTAAAGGTTGAGAGTAGGGGTGGGTTTCCGGGGGTGAGAATAGATAGCTTTTCTTCCATCTTCGCATAACATCGCGAATATATTGAACGTCAAGTTTCAAATGAAAAGATTAGTTTTCATCTAAACGGTTGATGCATCAGCACGTGGTTAGTTATGCGAAATTAATAATACTTTAACTAAAGATTATTATTATTTAATTTATTGTTTTTTTCGTTCAAAAATAAAATTCTTAATAAAAAGGTATCATAGGAAATTTGGACGTCAAAAAATGAAGTAGAACTTAATTTTTAATAAGTTGAACGTTTCGTCCCTTTATCGGTACTTCTTCGGCAACTGGAAATTTTATTTTATTGTTATTTTTATATTACGAAATTTGTTGTTTTATTATTCTTATATTATTATTATTATTATTATTGTTATTATCTTTCAACTCTTAGTTGAAACTATGGAATTAATCGCATCATTTTCAATATTATTTATCATATATATATTTACATATCATATATATATTTAAATCAAATCTTAGATATATACATATATCTAAGATTTGATTTAAAAAGTAGTCATTTGATTGATTTATTTAATAACATTTAATAACATAAATTCAAAATCTCTCCGTTTGAATAATGTTTGATTAAAGATGAGATGAGATGAGATGAGATGAGATGAGATGAGATGAGGAACTCATTGAGATAAGAAAATGTTGCCTTGAATGTTAGCGAGTTCTTCTTTTCTCGCCTTCAATCTTTTAATTTCTTTTTTTTCTTTCCTTTTTCTTATTTCTCATTTCGTCGATGGCTACGACAACATGTATGCATGCATGTATGCATATATTTGTTTGTGTGCGTGTGTCAGCATTCATATGTACGTCGCGGTAAGATGAAAATGAAAGGTGGGAGAGGAGATTTAACAAAAAAAAAAAAAAAAAAAGAAATTGGTAAAAAAATTTGATGGGAACAAGCTTTGATATTCTCTTTGATCGGCTTTAAAAGTTACGCGTATGCGTGTTATATACGTGTGTATGCATATGTGTGAGGGAAAGAGTTAACTCGTCAATGGATAGAAAGATAGAAAGAAACAGACAGACAGACAGACAGACAAAAAGAAAGTAAGAGGGATTCGTTTTCGAGTTAACGCAAAGAGAAAAGCTAATGGGGGTTTTCTTTGGTGTGAGAAAGTATTATAGAAGGAAGATAGGAAAGTGGGAGTACAAGAAGTGTTAGGAACATTGAAAAGGCTAGTATTAGAAAGAGAGAGAGAGAAAAAGAGAGAGATAGAGTCGTTTTGTTGCATTGCTAACAAAAACACTACTATCCAGTCCGAACAATTTGCACGCGCGAGTAGAGGATGTTCTTTAACAATGGCCATTGTTCAGGGTGAGTTTATAACGTTAAAGAGGATGAAAATGAAATTTGACGGAATAAATTATTGGTTTTATTGTATATAATAGTAGATTAATGTAAGAGAATTTGTCCTTTGCATTATGAAAGATTATTATTGATTTACACGATTGTGTGTAGGAATATATAATATATATTTTTATATGTTCTTACACGGTTTAATATATCTTATTTTAAGTTTCGTTCAATGAATTGAGAGAAAGATGGATGAACAACAAAATTGACGGTGTACTTTGATAAATCTTAATTTAGATTTGACATGAATACTTTATCACGATATTTGCAATTATAGAAATATTTTATTTTTATATATATATATTTTTTTATACGTTTAATATTTTATTCCAAGTTTCGTTTAATGAATAAGGAAAGAAAAAGGGGGGGGGATGAACAATAAAATTTACGGTAGACTTCGATAGATCTCAATTCTGATTTGACATGAATACTTTATCACGATATTTGAAATTAAAGGAATATTTTATTTTTATCTATATATATATATTTTTTTTTTACACATTTAATATTTTATTCCAAGATTCGTTGAATGAATTGAGGGAAAGATGGATGAACAACAAAATTGACGGTACACTTCGATAAATCTCAATTTAGAT
>NW_014569568.1:168506-170409 GCF_001313835.1 Polistes canadensis | reverse complement strand
TTTAAATTAAAAGTCACTCCACTGAGAAAGGATCTTGTCTTTTGAGATTAATCTTTTGTTTACTCTTCTCTTTCATTCTCTTCTTGTTCTTTTTTTTTTTTTCTTTTTTTTTTTTTCCTTTTTTTTTTTTTTTTTTTTTTTTTTTTTTTGGGTATAAATCTTTTTACCTCTTTACCCCCTTTTGTACAACTGTTTTTCCCGTTTCTCTGTTGAAAACCACACTCGGTGGTGTTATTATTTGATTTTTTTTTTAAATGTTTTTTCTGTTTCCCAAATTTTCGAGATTTTTGTAATGTTTGATTTGGTTTTGTTGTTATTTTTATTTGATTTATATTTGTGCACCACACATATACACATACACAGTTGGTGGATTTATTTTATTTTATAATTTAAATAACGAGTATGTGTGTGTGTTCTTTCGATTTGTTTCAAGAAAATGTACTTACGTTATTTTTCTTAGTAAATAATTAATAATATTATATGTTAATTTTCTAAAGATATTTTTTTATATGTTCACGAGACAAACATTGAAACATTTATGTAATAAAAAATTTTCATCGAGATGAGAAATGTCAGTAATAAATTTAGGATTGATGTCAGCATTGAGATAAGTAATTACAAAACATAAATTAAAACGAGTACACTTAAATTATTTTGTTTTTCGAACATACATATTATAAATTATATTTCAAATCAGATATCACAATCCCTATGCGAGAGATTTCTAAGATTTATTTTAATAATTCTGACAATATTTTTTCCTTATTTACTTCATATAAAAGTATACTTGTATAATTTATTAATATTTACTTTTTTATAAATTACTTTTATAATTTTTTTTTAGGAATATAAAGAGTGTAACAAAATATAAAATAATAAAGTATAATAAGAGAAGAGTATTAGTTAATACTTTCCTCGTTGATATTTTAACCCCAGGTACTTAAAATACAAATCCGTGATTCAATATAATCTAATCGAATTCTTATCAATTAAACGATATCTCTTATCATAATAAGTTTATTATATTATATTTTTATAATATCTTTTATCCACTTCTTTTTTCGTAAAATTTTCCAATTTTACAAATTTAACATTGTTCGTGCCGTCGTGATCAAAAACAAAAAACCAGAAAACAAACCAAGATTTTTTTGTTTATTATTATTTTTTAATTGTTCAATGAATGTTGAGGAGCGTGTAGGTGTTATGCTAATTGGTTATTGTGTCTCTAGGAGAAAAATGTGTCAAGGTAACTCGTTAAGTGCATCCTAAAAAAAAAAACTGTTCTCTCACCTACGCAAAAGGAACTGGAAACTCGGTTAAAAAAAAAAAAAAAAGAAAAAGTAAGAAAGAGAGAAATAAATAAATAAAAAAAACACGAAAATCATGGGTAATATTATATACCTATAGTTGTCGTGCAGAAAACTATTTAAACGTTAACGATCGTACGACATCTCTCGTAATCTTTTATTGCTTTCAATTAGTTTTGTTTTTTCTTTTTTTCCTCGAGAAATCTTTCGAAAAGAATTCTATTTTATGTGTATTTATACATTTCTGAAAAAGATAGTCTTATGTTTAAACAGTTTTATATATAAATAATAAAATGTTATGAATTTTTCATAAGATCCTCGTGAATATTCGAAGACAAAACGTTGGTTTTAGAAAAAAGGAAATAGAAACATATTTTTTATTTTTATATTGGGGAGTTTTATTAAAATAGAAAAAGAAAAATATAATATATAAAGATAAGCGAATAATAAAATGATTTATAGTACGCAGTAAAGATATCGTTATTATGATAGTAGTAAAACGTAAAACATTTCGTATAAAAAGAGAGAGAGAGAGAGAGAGAGAGAGAGAGAGAGAGAGAACTATAATTTATTTCTTTTTGAATTTTGTCGCAGTA
>NW_014569568.1:163993-168260 GCF_001313835.1 Polistes canadensis | reverse complement strand
GCGTTTATACTTCCTAGTAATAATAATAATATTACATTTATTGTAGGGTTTCAAATGTTTAGGGTTAGAGTATGTCAAAGCTTTGATTTTTACAAATCGATTTTATTTGTTTAATTTTTAAGAATTTTGTGATTTTTCTTTTTTCCCGATTGTGGAATATTACAAGGCTAGGGGAATTTTTGGCCTAGGAACATTTGGCTCATTCTGCAAAAGATATATATATATATGAGTAGGTAGAAAGAAATAAAGAAAGATGAGTATAATTTATTTTTATGGATCTTATTGTTAGCTCGGTAAAGCAAATACAAGATAGCCAAAAATAAAGTGAAATATAGTATATACGCATAGTACAATGCACGGTTACTATGATGATACAGACAATAGAAGATGGATAGATAAAAGGAAAGAATGAAAGAGAGAAAGAGAAAGAGAGAGAGAGAGAGAGAGAGAGAGAGAGAGAGAGAGAGAGAGAGAGAGAGAGAATTTATTTTTATTTTTATGGATTCCTTTCCATAATAGAAAAAAAAAATGTAAGAGAAAAAATGTATCGGAAAGATAATTAAAATAGATTAATTATAACAAAAATATAATACACACTACGTGAACGTATTATATTTTATTAATTAAGGATGAATCAAAAGATTGCGATTAATTTAATACAAATCAATATTTCTTTTCTTTTATTTATTATAATATTACTAAAAAGAATTTTCTTTGTTTAAAGAGGGGAACTTTAGATACGTGTAATTTATATAACAATATAATTATTAAACAAAAGTTAGTTAAAGAAAAACATTTTTTTCTTTTTATGAATCTTGTTAGCTTATCAAAGAAACTATATAAAAAAAATAGTTAAAAATAAAATATAAAAAATGTTAATGGAACGTAATAAAAGTATCATTAATGTGATACGAGTCAAAAACATTTTACTGTTTTTTACACAAATCTCAAAATGATTCTTCTTATTTATTGCTAAATAACAAGCCAAGGAAATTTTTTATTTCAGTAATTTTTTACGACGCATAATTTATTTCTATAAATCGTGTCGGTTTAATAAACAAAAAAAAAGAAAATATAAAATGAAATATGTGTAATACGCGTAATATACAAGATACATCAATAATTATGATAATACATATAATAAAATATAGAAAGAGAAAGGAGAGTGAGTAAAATTGAGAAAGAGAGAGAGAGAAAGAGATAGAATGAATTCATAAATGAATGAAACTAACAATAAACGTTTATTTGATGACAATGACATTTGTGAAGTTGACGGAAATCAGAATAAAGTGTGAATCCTTCTGTAACCCTCTCACATATATATACACACACACACACACACACTTTAACTTTCTCTTTCTCTCTCTATTATCCTCCCACATCTTTCGATCTCACTTTTTAGCAGCTTATGCGATGTACGTGGAACATGGTCACGATCGAACGCGTGCGTTCCGACGATAAATTCGTCCAGAAACTTTGGATGTTTGCCAGGATGGGGGATATTTAAAATTCCCCACGGTATTCCGCTAACCTACGCTCTTATATTTCTGCCTTTTTTTTTTTTTTCTCTCTTTTAATTTTATTTTATTCTTTAATTTTATTTTTTTTCCTACCCAACCTTCCTTCTTCTCTCTCTCTCTCTCTCTCTCTCTCTCTCTCTCTCTCTTTTTCTATTTTTTTTTTTTTCAAGCTCGTTAACGCGTCCGCGTATTCCGTCATTCCGCTTGTTAGATCTATGGATCTGATAAAGAGGTGGAGAAAGGGGGTGGGGAGGAGGTGGAGGAGGAGGAAAAGGAGTTTGTCGACTAAAACGAGGATCGATCGGTTCTATTCGGCCAACTATTTCATCCGTGACGAACGATTATGACCGAATTTTCACTTCCTTATCGATTACTTCTTATTTCAACACTTTCACGATATTATATATATATGTATGTATATGTGTATATATGTATGTATTTGATAAAAAAATGTATTGTATTATTCGATCAAAGTTTTTGTATTTTTTGGTTGTTGTTTTGTGTGTGTTTGTAGAAAAGATCAACGACCGTGTTTTAATAAAAATAACAAAATCATCGTTATTTAAAAGTTCAAGGATATATTTGATTAATAATAGTAAACGTGTTTTATTCGCGATAGCTTTGGTATTTTTATGTTTCGAATATATATTCGTGTTTGTTTGATTATGAAATTTATTTTATAGAGATTTTTTGTATATTTTGAGAGAGAGAGAGAGAAAGAGAGAAATTATTTATATTAAAAAAGTTTATGGATATTTAGTTAAATTGTAAGAATATTATTAATAATATTTCTTTTTTATTTTGATATCTTTTAATATTTCATATTGTCAAGTAGATGACGTATTTTATATTTGTTTATAAGTATAATGTGTTTTTCCTGTTATGGTCATCACAATTTTTTACTCTACGAATTAAACAAATTTAGATCGTAATGCAAAATTATTATCTTTCGATTGAATTAATCTCAAATTGAAATGATTGAAACTATTACAAATGTTTCTTATGTTGTTAATCATTTAATAAAAGAAAAAAAATATATGTGTTTGACAACTCGTCGAGTATAAAATCCTTTTTTCTTTTTCTTTTATTTAAAATTAATTGCAAAAAATAAATGCACTTTATATAATGCGTTACTTTTATTTTTTCCATTAAGAATTTTCACGGTTTAGTAGATTTGAAGATGAAACCCATTTGTTGTGTTTTACAGTATCATTATTTAAAACGTTAGTAAACAGGTATATTACTACTTTGTCATATAATGTAGGTAAACGATAAATAATGTAGTCATATTTTTGTTCTCATAACGTGTAATCTTGTTACCTGTTATCAACATCGAAGTAAAGTGTTTAAACTGCATGTCGTATTTCGAACATAAGAACTTTTCTAATCTTACGTGTTCATAAATGTCGCGTAAACGATAAATACCCATAATAAACAAAATTCGATTGTTAATAAAAATCAATGAGAATGTAATTCGAACGATATTCTCTATATATTACACATATAATTTTCTAATTACTGTTTTTTCTTTTTTTTCTTTTAAAAAGTAAAAGTTATGTATATATAACTATAATATATAAATCGATTAAAGAGAGAGTGGAGATCATTCTAAACTTGCAACCGTTGCAAAATCTATAGAATTGAAATAAAATTAAATTTATATTTAAAAAAGAAAAATAATTAATAAATAATTTCTAAATTGATAAAATATTTTAATAATTCTAATTAATATTAATATTAAATTAATAGATAAAATTAAAGGTCATGGTCTAAAAGTAACTATATGAAAAGGATGATTAGTTTTATGCATAAAGTTTTTATAATTCGTTATAATAAAGTGATATTAATGTTATATATATATATAATTTTAATAATTATAATAATTTAATATTATATATATATAAAATTAGGATTAACAGGAAATCCGGTATAGTAAAATATAGTAATCAAAATCCCGTTGAAATGATCGAATAAGTTTCTCAATAATTCTTTGAAGAAGCAGATATTACCTTTCCCATAAGTTTATTATTCTTCGATGGATGATCCTGACCATCGACTCGAGTCCTCTTTGAAGATGGCAACGTTTAGTTGCACACCTCTCTCATGCTAATTTAAACGTTTTTACAAAATCAAGTCCCGGGACCCAATGAAACCGATTTTTCAAAGGGAAAAAACGCGAATCTCGTAACCTTCTTCTATTTCTCTTCACAAGTTCAGATTATTTTTCTTTTTTTCAAAACTTTCTTCTTCTTCTTTTTCACGAACTTACGCAGCAACAGCAGCAGCAGCAGCAGTCGTTTCTTTTCTCGCTAATCAAAGCAAACGAATTCTCAGGTTATTTCTATGAATTTCCCCTTTTTTTTTTCTTTTTTTTTTTTCTTTCCCCATTTTATTTATTCACTTTTCCTCCAAGTAAATATCAAATTTTCTAAGAAAGTTTTTTATTCGCTTTTGATCGATTATATTTTTTTATTATTATTGTAGTTTTGATTATTTTAATAACCTTGGCAAATTTCGACAAAATTTATTAGTAGAGTAATTATCGTAAAATCATCTTTAAGGGTTTTTTTTTAGAGAACCCCATGTTTTTTATATTAACCAAAAAATTAAAATCGAATCTCATTAGCAAGAATAATACAAATTGATCAATGTCACACCATGAAGAAAATTTTAAGGATGCAAGGTCTGATGCAGTTTTTCTTATTATTATATATATAAATAATTATATATATTAGTAGAGAACGAGA
>NW_014569568.1:162242-163263 GCF_001313835.1 Polistes canadensis | reverse complement strand
TATAATATTATAATTATAATATTATAATCAAATTTTATTTTTTATCGATGTATACAATGTAAACGTACGAAAAAAAGTATATAATTAACGAATAAAAACGATTAATCGTTGAAATTAAATTGAATAAAAAATACGAAATGAAAAGATATTATTTATTAGCCTAAATGTGTCGAATATAAAAATCAATTCGAATTTCTATGCATATCATACACATCACTCAATATTTCTGATGAGCTTTTATTCATGGTGGAGGAGGAGAGAAAAAAAAGAGTGGGGGAAGTGTAAGGACTCTTGATTGGTCAGAAAGAGAGAGAGAGAGAGAGAGAGAAATGAACACACGCGATTGGATCGTTCATCGAAGCAAGCTTTCAAATCTGCCTGAACAAATGGGTTATCGATTTTCGGATTTTCTTTTGAAAACGATTACGCCGGAGGGACTAGTGTGTGTTTGATAGTCTTTTCAAGTATATGCATTACTATCCATACACACACACAGATATAAGTACACGACATATACATGGAAACATGAACACATACATACATACATATACGAATTCATACATGGATACATGAATTCGTAGATAGATATATAAATGTATACATGAACACACACATATATATATATATATATATATGTATGTATATTTGTATGCATAAGTAAACCGATGGAACGGTGTAACTTAAGCTTCTTTTCGAACCATATTTTTGCTTGGAAAGATATAAACCTTGCCTAAGAAGAGAAAGACGATTTGTCGCAAATCACGAGAAAATAAAATCATTTTTATAGTTATCTTATTTAGAATAAGAAAAGAGAAAAATGTAACGAATCGTAGGGGACGGGGGAGGGGGATTGATTATGCGAATAAATAAAAAATAAATATAGAGTAATGCGTGTGTGTAAATATTGTATTGATTTGAATGAAATAATTTTGACAAGAAAAGATTTAGTATAACGAATAAAAAATTGATATATATATCTATTTTTTAATTAAATAATAATAAGAATTGATCTCACGCGAGA
>NW_014569568.1:158738-162116 GCF_001313835.1 Polistes canadensis | reverse complement strand
ATATATATATATGAATCCAAAATATAAATATATGATTTTTTAAATTAATGTTTATCACAAAGACAATTTAAAAAAAAAAAAAGAAAAGAAGAAATATCTTTTAATTAATAATAAAATCGATAAAAAAAACAATGAACCATTATATTTCTATGAATTATTTTCTAAATCAAATTACAACATTAAATGCAATGAGAGACTTGCTTACCTTTGAGACAAAATATATTCGTTGCAACACGTTCAAAGTATTCAAATTCGAGATGTTTTTGTAAATTATTTCTATAAGAATAATTGAAATATTTTGAATAATAAATCACTTATTTACAAATCTATTATATACACTTGTAAATAGACGATTAAAAATGGGTAATGCGAGTTGAATATATTCAAACGAATTTAATAGAAATGCAAATGGAAGAGACACTGAAGTGATAATAAGAATAATAAATAAAATAAGGATGAAATGGTGAATTTGAATGAAAGTGTGGGGTAAGAGAAGTTAGAAGGAAGTGACATCCTTGGGGGATAAGGGGTTAAGGGTCTAAAAAAGTACTGCCAAGTCTAAAGAAAAGCATTGGTTCGTCGTGTGAAGTCGGCAAAATCTATTTCTAGTGCGGCCGATAAACTCTCCTCGAACTGAGAAAACGCGACGGGTTGGTTTGAAGTTCGTAAAAAGGAGGACTGTCTGCTTAGGTGGTCTCCTTAAAACTACGTCAACGATTTCGTCTTTGTAAATTTTACGTGTACAAGCATCCCTCTCTATCTCTATCTATCTATCTTTCTCTCTCTCTCTCTCATTCAATTTTTATCATTCTATCTTTTTCTTTTTGGTCGTACAATTCTCGAGAGAAATCTTTCTACAAAGAGAGGTAACCACTAACATTTCGTTTATTTATTTATACCAAAATTTTATCCTTAATTTTATTAATGTAACAAAATATATGATAATACATTTTTATCTTGTAATAATTAAAATGATATAAGTAATATTAGAAGATAAATATAATATTATAAGTAAAATTTAATAGAATAATTATATTAATTACAATCTAATGTGGTAATAGATTTAATTTTTTACTTTGTTACTTTGTCTTTTTTGTTTTTCTTACAAAGTTTTTACATTTAATTAGATCGACATTACAAATGATATTATCATTTCGTAAACGTATATATTCTCGATTATTTGTATAAATTATAATACGATTTAACTATGAATTTTGATTATTTTAATGTAAACGTTATGTAATTTAATTATCATTATAGAGAAAATAAATCTCAATACCTTGTTTTAAATATTATTGACAATAAATAACTTAACCGTTTCTCTCTATTTTCTCTCTCGGAAACAAATATTTCTATAAAGAAATATGTTACTCAACGATATCATCATTTATTTGTTTGAGTATGAAAAATCAGGACATCTTGTTATCGTAATACTGTTGTGAGCTTCTTGCAATACAATTTATATACGTTCGACTTTTATGGGAAATAAATGAATAGAAACAGAAAGAACATCAAGAAAAAGAGAAGAAGAAGAAGAAGAAGAAGAAGAAGAAGATTCTTAGGAATAAGCAAGTTCGATATTCCCGTTTGAAATGTTTGTCTAACGAGAAGAGTGGGGGTGGGGGTGTGGGATGGGGGAAAAGGGGACGAAATAGAACTGCCAAAGGGGGCTGCTGGGGGGATGCTGGGGGGAGGGATGCTGGTAGGCATTGGATAGCAGAGTTATGGGTTTTCGTGTACTACCGGAAAAGTATTAGGTGATTAATCTTCTCCTAGTTGACGGGAAACAATGTTTTCCTTCTAGACTGATTAACGTACAATGGTAGAAATGTACATTATTCACGATTAGGATAGAAATGAAATGGAAAAGCGTAGGACGTCATTTATGATCTACACTGACTATAATAATCCAATGTTGTGTTTGCTAATTACTTGACATCGAAACGTTTAGTAGAGTAAATTAGGTAATTTGATCGGTTGGGTAAACGTTAACCTCGGTTAGTTTAGTTTCCTTTGGATGAAATGATTTTATGTTTATATTATTGCGAAAATTAAATGAACGAATCTATCTATTCAATAATAAAATTTTGAAAAATATTTTCATATTACTCGTATGTGAGTGATTTATAGACACATACACAGATTTCATTTATATTTTACTTTAAACAAAATTATATACATTTACATTCATTTAAAATAAGAAATAACAAGAGTAATTTATTTTCTATTTTTTTTTTTCTATTAGTTCCAGCAAGTTTTCGTTGGTGTATGTGGGTGGGGAAGAGGAGGGGTGTCGTTTCATTTATATTTTACTTTAATCAAGATTAAATACATTTACATTCATTTAAAAAAAAAAATTACAAGAGTAATTTATTTTCTATTTTTTTTTCTATTAATTCCAGCAAGTTTTCGTAGTTGTGTGTGTGTATGTGTGGATGGGGGTGTAAACCTGTTTATAATTTGGGTATCGGATAAATAATAATTATGTTATGATTGGAAAAAAAAAAAGTAAATTTAATTCGCGTTCTAGAATAAGGTTCTCCAGAATGTCCAGTTAAGGTACGTAAGTAACGTCACCGAACGCGAAGAAGATTCTTAAGCATGCCAAGCAGTTTGACGTTTCGCGAGTCTGACATTTCAAGCGGATTCTGGACCGCTATTACGAGACTTGCGGTGCACTTGAAAGTCGTCGTACATATTAATATCTCGACATGAATGTCGAGCATGCGCTGGATGTATGGGTTCTCTCTATCTGTCTGTGAATATATATGTGTGTATGTGTGTGTTGTATTTGCCCTTTCTCTCTCTCTCTCTCTCTCTCTCTTTCTTTATTTCTTTCTATCTCCATCTGATTCTTTTCCTTTTTCGTTTTTTCTTCTTTCTACTTTTATCTCTTCATCGATCATAATTCGGTTTAATTTCTTTGGTACGTCGAATGACACGACTTCCGATCATTCTATTCTTAATCGGGATAAGTAGTGTGAGAGAGAGAGAGAGAGAGAGAGAGAATATTATCTTGGCGATGTCAGCCGAAAATCAGAGAAAGCGTTTATTTCGGATATTCCACGAACATATCTCTCTCTCTCTTTCTCTCTCTCTCTCTTTGTAAGAAATTCTATTTTCTCTTAGGAGTAACACGTTTTTTTCTTTATTTTTCATTCTCCCTCCAAATGTGTCAATTTTCATTCAACCGCAGAGTTTTAAGAGTATTTACTTAAATGCATCATCTCTTTATATTTTTGTTTATTTTTTTTTTCTTTTCTTTTTTTTTTTTTTATAGAAAAGAAGATATTTCTTAGTAATTTTTGATGATAAAGGTTCATAGGGAACTTGGACATGAAAAGAAGTAGAACTTAATTTAATTTAATTTAATTTAAT
>NW_014569568.1:145520-158718 GCF_001313835.1 Polistes canadensis | reverse complement strand
ATTTAATTTAATTTAATTAAGTTCTACTTCTTTTCATGTCCAAGTTCCCTATGAACCTTTATCATCAAAAATTATAATTTTGGACGAGAGAAAATACTAAATTTCTTAGTAATATTTAAATTTATAAATCATAAGTGTCACGTTTTTTTTCTATAGATTGTATCTATGATTATTTGATGGTCGTTTTTAATTAAATTTGTCGAAAAAACGGCGTGGGGGGTAAGTGAAAAATTGATAGATGAAATAAGAGTTATGGTTTTTTTCGATAAATAAATCTCATCGTTCCACCCTTTTGTCTTTGTTCGTTATTTTTTTGGTTTGGTATATTTGGTCTTAAATTGTTGTATTTGTTTTGATTGCAGATCGAAGTTTTTTAGTGGCAAACGCTCAGCAAGGACTATGCCACATAATCTATTGCTCGGACGGTTTTTGCCGGCTGACAGGTTTTTCCAGGGCGGAAGTGATGCAAAGACCGGCGGTCTGCGAATTCCTTCACGGGCCGATGACGTCCCCGCATGCGGTCGCAGCACTTCGGGACGCTCTCGTTGCAGGCGTCGAGAAACATTTCGAGATCCTCTATTACAGAAAGGATGGTGAGTCCTTTTTTTATTTATTTATCCGTTTTTTTGTTTTTTTATGTATTACTATTACTCGTGTTCAAGTTGATCACGTATCACATTTCGTAATGAATTAAATTTCATCGAGATTATTTGTATTTATGAAAAAAAAGAGATAACGAATCATAAAAATCAAATGGAAAATCTAAAACGAACGGGAAACATCCGTCAAATTTCGCATAATTTTTTGTTTTTCTTACGAAATAATAAAGAAAAGCGGAAGACTACTTACTAGGAAGAATTGTTTAACCGTTTAATCCCAACTTATGATTTATTTTCACGATCTAGAGCCAAAATTATACGTGGCGCCTTTGGCTTAACTTACTCGAGAAGCTTTCACAAAGCTTTCTATGAAATTTCAAACCGGACGTCCCGAATTCTTTAGTAATACGACGAAATTCGTTTGATTCGTCTTTTGGCAAACTCTTAGAAAGCCATTTTCTAAGGACGGTGATTTATCCATTTTCAAACATTGTATAGTTTAAGTATAAGATGGTTTCAAAGTTATTAAACTATTTTAAAATAAAATAACTAAATATATATTTGTATATTAATAATTTACATATATGTATTTTTTTTTCTTTTACAAACAATAAATATATCTCTTGAAATAACTTTTGTAGGTTATGGTCCTTCTCAAATTCAATCGCCATTTTTCTTTTCACCAGTAATTGTTTAGTAACATTTTTGACCAATTCTTTAGAATAAATTTAAACACGAAAGAGACATATTGTGGATATTCGTTAATTAAAACTCGACACATTTTCTAACTCCTCAAGTTTGAAAGATATTTCTGTTGAAAGTTAGTACAGTGGGATAGAGATGATAGGTTATGTTGACGGGTAATATAGCATGGAAATAAACTAACGAAAAACGTGAAACGTTTCAGTCGTTTGTTGGAAGTCGTAAAGATCGGTCACACACTTCAACGTTTGGTAATATTGATAAACTTAATGGCATATAAATCAATTGTCAACAATGTTTCTTTTTTTATTACCGTTAACAACTATAAAAAATCTTACCGATAATAAATATTCCTTTTTTTTTATTTTCATCTTTTCATTTTCTTTTTTATTCATTTAATTCATCTTATTATACGTATTATAATATCACGATTAAAGTTTTCTATTATGATTTAATCGTAAAAAATCTATGAATAAATTATTAAAAGCTCGTTTATATACAACCGTACGTACAAATTTAATCGAGTTTAATCCTCGATCATTCTCATATTTCTTTTTTTACATTTTCATTCGTTTAATGATTATAAGAATGCATCTATTTTGTTTAGATACCAGGGGTGGAAAAATTGAATTTATTAACTTCGACTACGATTTAGCAGCAGTCAGAGGTTGTGCTTTCGATTTTGCCGTAGTGTCTGACCTTAGGCGCGGTAAGATCGATAGTCACTACTGTATAATTTATCATAGTCATAGCTCAAAAGAGAAAGAGAAAGAAAAAGAGAGGATTCTTGCTTTAACTCAACTTACTTCATTCGATTTTTCTGACCTCAGCCAAAACTTAGTAACTTGTCTTACATTAATTTAATTTATTTCAATATTAATCATTTTTATATTGTTTATCGTTTCAATATCACATAGTTCTATTTTTTTTTTTAATATTATTCTCTAATTGTAAGATTTATTTATAAAAGATATTGGCATAAAAAATAAAACTTACTTCGACAGACGAAAAAGAACAACTAACTTCGTTAGTTTTCAAATTATCTCGAATATCATCTCATTTTAAATAAAAAAAAAAAAAAAAGAAAACATTTCTTCTATTATATTGATTTATTTATATAACTAAATCTAAACTTTGTATTAATTAAACTGTAGGAAAACACAAATATTAATTTGATAGTTTGAAACTTTGAGGAAAATATTTTTCTCAATAGTTCTTTCGTTAAAGGAAACAGTCTGTAAACGAGACACAAAAGATACGGAACATGTTTCCGTGCTACAACGGTTCCATAGAAAGAAAGAAAGAAAGAAAGAAAGAAAACGAGCAAGCAAGCAAGCAAGCCAGAAAAGAAAAGAAAAGAAAAGAAAAGAAAAGAAAAGAAAAGAAAGAGGTAATCTCGTATCAATTGGTTCTTGCAGAATTATCGACGTGTAATCTTCTTCGATTTTGTGTATTAAATGGGACACAAAATAGAAAGAAAATAATTGAAGAAAAATCAAACGGACAATAAAGGGAAAACTGATAGAGAAAGATAAAACAAGAAAATAAAATAAAAAAGGGTGTATGTTGAATTTATGGAAGTAAAAGGGTTAGGAAAAGAGAAGAAGTATTGAGAATAAGGGTGGGGGTTGGTTTTAACGTGTGAAAGAAACTGAATGAAAGATGTTAAACGAATTAAATTAGTTTGTGTTGGCGACCACCTGCAGGTGGCACCTTAGGTGTCGGCAACATCAAAACGATGCGGGAACGCGTTTTAAGTCGATGGTGCCTTCTGTTAAAACAACAAACTAAATCTGCTTTTCCTTCTCTATCTTTCACTCATTCCCTCTTTCTTTTACTTTCTTGTGACGTTGATGGCCACTTGACTTTCCAAAGGAAAGCACACCGAGCTTCCCGCAGAGCCAATGAATGAATTCATATTGCTTACGAATATTCCGATACTTTTATCTAAATCACTTTTTTTTTTCATCCACAACTCATTCTTCTTTTTTCTTTTTTTTTATTATTATCTTCTTTCTCTTTCGTGATATTGTAAATATATTTTTCTTTTTTTTCATTTTTTAAACGATTCCAAAGATACGAACAAAATGTGTTGCCGGTTGTTCGAACATAAGTTTTATTAGTGTTTTGTATAATTGAATGATTTGTCGTTGTCGTTGCTTTTCTTTTTTGTAAATATTTTTTGAAAAAAGAGAGAGATTGAAAATTCTGAACGTCGACCTTTTTTTTCTAATTCACGAGATGGTTAATATAATATAAATAATATTTTAACGTGTAATAAGATGAATGCATTCACAAAATTGTTCAAATAATTCGTGCCAATATTTTGTTTCCCAAAGAAACAAATTATTATCTCGATTCCCTCTTCCTTCTCTTAAATAAACACATAACACAAATTCTTGTTCTTATTTTGTTTAATTACATGATTACAATGTTTAAATTATTAGTGAAACTTTTTAGAAAAACGTATTTAATAAATTTCTGTTTTTTTTTTCATATTTTCGTTTGGTTATACATCGATTTGAATTTTTCAGTTCTCAATTCCTCGTAGAATTTCTCCTCTCTCTCTCTCTCTCTCTCTCTCTCTCTCTGTTCCTTCTTCTTCTTCTTTTTCGAGTGGCCATTTCGCGAGCGACTCCTCCAGAAAAGCTTTTTCGTTTATTACGCAACCATGCGAATGCGAGGTGAACGAGGAGACGAGAAGTAGGTGTCCGAAGCAGCCAAGAATAGTCGTTGCTCGTGCATGTGCTCTAACCTCCCCCTAAACTTCCCCCTCCACCCCCAGCTCCCCATGTTCCTCCTCTTCCCGTTCCACCTCTTCCCGTTCCCCTTCCCTTTATTTTCAAACGATACCATACCAACCTGCCCCGTTGCTCACCCATATAACCCTTTTTGCGTATTCGATGACATCACGTACTGTTTGCCAAAGTGACGTCATCGAGCTTTTACCTCTCAAATATCAACAATTTTCATCCATTTCCACGATGATTACGTTTAATATACCTTTTTGTTTATGTATTTATTTATATGTTATTAAATGTGAGTAATGTAATATTGATTGAAAGTATTAGATTAATTGGTGGTTTAATAAATTTTAAATACAATATAGAATCATTAATAATATTAATATGTTGATCGTTTATTTTTGAGAATCATGTAGATTAAATTATTGATATATATATATATATAGTTGAAATGAAATTCTCAAGTGGTTTCAATTTTGCTTTTAGATCGTCGTTTAGGATCATTATTTGTTTTCATATCTCTCGTTTTATATATATTCTGGTTTGATAAAATAATAAATAAAACTGTAATAACATTTATGTGTGTATATGAGGGTGTATGTGTGTGTGTGTGTGTGTGTGTTTCTTTTTATTTTTTTTTTTTTTTTTTTTTTTTTTTGTTAGTAATAGCTTCGACCGTGTTAGATGCGAAGCGACCGAAAGAGAATAGGGGAACGAGGTTTTCTCTCAAGTTAAATTTCGAAAGTCACAAACACAACACACGTAATAGCAAAAAGCTCGCCAAGCTAAAAGACGAGCTTTAAAGACGATGAAGAAGACAGTGATAGACGCGAGCTTGCAGTATCCGGTACAGTACGCGTTACGTTCCGGTACATTGCGTACGTTTCTTACTTATTACTTTGTTCGTAATTTTTGTTCTCATCGTGTGAGTGCTTGGAGGATTCGATTGTTTAAAAGAAAACTTTTTCGATTCTTTTATCTATCTATCTATCTTTTTATCTATATATATATACCTGTGTGATCTCAGTCATTCGTTAGAATAGTGCGTTAAAACCGTTTTCATTGTGTTCCCTCATTGGTTATTTTCTCTCTTTTTTTATTTCTGTGTCATTCCTTTTAATAGAATACAAACAAACAAACAAACGAATGAACGAATGAACGAACGTACGAATAAACAAAAGTTTGATTTCGAGCATGCAACTTTAGTTCGATTTAATAACGTTAAGGTGAATCAAAAGTTCGTAGATTTTATTCTGTTGAAATTTTATATTTTGAAAACTTGCATAATGGATTGTTCTTTTTTTTTTTTTTTAAATTTACTCTTTGGAAATATTAATTTAATACAAAAAATGTATTATTAATATTAAATATTATATATATTATTTATTTTTACAATGTCTTATCATTACTTTACTTATATTTTTTTTCACAATTTTTGGTTCATGCATTAAATATATTATGTATTATTAATATAAAATATAGTAAATTAAATAACATAATAATAATAATAAGAAGAAGAAAAATGCGCGAATTTTTGGTTCACCCTAATACTTTCCTACAAAATTTTTTGTTCGTTCCTGATAATATAAAGGAAGGAAAGAAAGAAGGAAAAAATAATAAATGATTTTTAAATTAAATCGAAATTTTTTAAAGAAGATGAAGAAGAAGAAGAACACTTTTAAAAGAATATTTGAGGTTTATGAAGAAATAAAGTTTGCGTTTTAAAAACTTTGTTCTTGTTTGACAACATATTACGATTATTCGAATCTATCGATCATTATTAATACGATTACTTTGTTTCATAATTAAAAGGAAAAAAATAAATGATTAGATATACGAGATGAGAGAGATGAAATTTTATTTAAAATTATATACGAATATTTAAAAAAGAATAGAAATACAATATATATCGTGTAAGTCAAAAAACCGAACGGAAAGTTTTCTTTAGTCGAATGTTGGTGTTAGTAGTAGTAATAGTAATCTCGATCATCGTTCTTCGAAACTAACTTTGACGACGGGCCAAACTTTATCGACTTTTTTTTTTTTTTTCTTTACCAACGACAACGACGCATTTACCGAAACATTTCTATCATTATATATATATATATATTTTATTTTTTTTTCTATTTATTTTTAACAATACTTCGCAGCTAAAAACGAAATTTTAGTTACTTAAACATTAGAAAATAATTCGATAATTTCTCGTTGTACAAGTAAATCAACAATAAAAAAATATATACCAAGAGATAATTAACAAAGTTAATAAATAAAAAATATAATTAGTGTAATAAAGTATTAGAACGTCATTTCCAATTCTTTAAAAAATAAAAAGAGATAAAAAAATGGGATAACAAATATTACCTGTTGAATTTTTATCAAATTATTATTACTATCATTATATTATAATATACCTGTATGAAATCCAACCGGATTTTAAAGTACACATATGTCATGAAAGTATAATATATGATATATAACGAGAGTGAGAGAGAAAGTAGAAGAATGATGGGGGATCATCTTTTGAATCTTTTATATTACCTATCTCGGAAAAGTTGTAAGTTCGATCCTGCATAAACGAGAGATCCGTTCGATTCGTTATTATAACGTTACCTTTCTCTTTCTTTTCTACCCCCTTTCCCTACCTCCCCCTTCCCCTAACTCTTTTTATCTATCTATCTATCTATCTCTCGTAAAATCGATTTCCGATTTTTCTTTTTTTGCAACGAGAAGTGTTAGAATTCAAGTGAACAAGATATACCAAGATGAGTTGCGACGTGGAAAGTCCAGAAGAGGAACAACAGTGGATACCCATGAACTCGTACGTGTTTATTTTATTTATTTATTTATTTTTTTTTTTTGTGTTTTTCTTCTCCCTTCTTTTCTGTATTATTTCTAATCTCCAGGTACGTTATTACCTGACGTGTCTTTGTATTGTCGTATTAATTAGTTAATAGTAGTTAGTATATCTAAACATTTATACTTCAAAAATTCCTTTTTTTAAATTACTTTTTATTTGTTTCTTTTTGTTTCTTCTTCATCTTTAATTTTTTTCTTTTTTTTTTGTCTTATTCTCTTTCACTCTTTTTGTTTATTTCGATTAGCAAATAAATTCGATGAAACTACTTCGAAATAAAACGCATCGATGATTTCAAAAGTGTGGTTACTCTTGTAAATTAATATTGTTTCGATTATTATTTTCAATATATATATTTATAATATTATATAAATATATTAATGTTCATATAAGTAACACACTATTTAATTAATACATATATTTTAATACAATAATAGATTTATATATAATTTGAAATATTTAATTTAATTATTATGTTCTTTTTTTTTTATTCTAAATATATTTCTCATAGATAATATATTTTTTTTACGACAAAGTGTTGAGGTTCAGCTTTGAATATGTATCGAATAAGTTTTTCACGAATATTATTCATGAATACTATTCATGAATACTATTTGAATACTATTTGTGAATACGTAATAACCGAAGTAATATCGAATTATTATTAACCGAAGTAATATAACTATATATATTATTTTTTTTCACTGACGTGTATATGTGGAAAGAAAAAAAAGAGAGAGATAGAGAGAAAAATCATCGTAGTGTTTAAGAAAAAAAAAAAAAAGAAAAAATACGTCTGACCATGACCCCTCATCCGTGACTACTGGCTGGCTGAAGTAAAAAAATACGAGAGAGAGAGAGAGAGAGAGAGAGAGAGAGAGAAGATAGAGAAGATATTTTTTCTTTTACTTTTGGGAATTTTTCAAAGGCAAATGTCGTACGTGCCTGTGCGCATGAAATTTTACTTCGTTTCTACCGACATTCGCATACCGATTCGCATATTCTTAACTATATTTCTTTTTCTTCTTCTTCTTCTTCTTCTTCTTTTCGCTTGTCACAATTCTATCTTTAAAATAAAATAACGAACGAATAAAAAAAAAAAAAGAAAGAAAGAAAAAGAGTAAAGAAAAATGTCGCGGACAAATGTTACAGAAAGTTTATTTCGAACGATCGTTCAAAAGTTTCGAACTATTTTGTTTTTTTTTTATTTTTTGTTCAGTTTGCAGGTTTTGCTATCCCTTCGATAGGGTCGTCAACGATTGAAAATTATGCCTATTTTTTTTCTTTTTTTACGATAATTATATTAAGGTGAATCTTAAGTTTGTGTGGTTTCAAATTGATATTTTCAATGTAAATTTTTTACAAAAAAAAAAAAGAAACAATCCATTACGTGCAATTTATAACGCAATAAATGCACGAACTTTTATTTCAACCCGTAATAATATTAAAATAAAACAATGATTAAAGACTTAATGCGTGAAAAATTTGACGTGAGTCAGCAGCTGGTATTCTTCAACACATTGATATATATCGCTCTGATAAATTTTAATATTTCTAAAATTAAAATATCCAATTTATAATTAAACAAAAATACAAAACTATCGAGTAAGATCAAATAGAAGATAAGAATTCAATAAATAATATCTGATATTAAATTATATCAAATAATGAGACTTAATTAATCATATTAGACTATCACTAGTCAATAACAATCATTGAAAAAATTACAAAGACAATCCAACTTAAATTAACATTAACTAATTAGGTTCATCGAGATGAGAAAATATCTGAACAACGTATACATATACACACATGCATACATACATGCATGTTTGCTGCATATCCTTCGTAATAAGGTTTTTGGTTGTTGCATTATTATGTGTTCTTCACTTATTCTGATATATACTCAACTAGTAAACGTTTGACATCACTTGATAGAAGATACATGAGTGTGTTGGTAGAGAGTATAATGACGTGGTCAATTCTGGCAGTTGGTGGTGTTGTACCTTTCGAAAGCTCGACAAACGTTGGTAGATGTTAGACTAGGCTAGGCTAGGCTAGGCCAGGCCAGGGAACAGACCTAGCACACGCACCAGCTTTCAAAAGGGAACCTAGTAATAGTAGTAGTAGTAGTAGTAGTAGTAGTAGTGCTAGGAGAACGGGGGTAGAAACAGAGATAGATGGGGATGACGAAGGAGGGGGTGGGGGTGGGGGAGATAAAGAGAAGGTGCGATAAGGACGAGAGGGAACTGAAAACTATTTCTGTGCACACCGGTTGGCCTGCAGCTCACGTTGCCACGTCACAGCAGCAACAGCAGCACCAGCAGCACCAGGGGCATTGCACTCAGTGACGTCACGAGGGCACAGCGTCATCGACCAATTGGAGGAAGTCGTTAACCCATTAACCAGTCAGTCGGCTGCTCGTTCCACTGCGGTATCGTGACCTCCTCGCTATCCACCAATCGTCTCGCCGACACATCGCTGCGGTCTCACGTGACGTGCCATGACTTTTTCTCTTTCTTCCTTATCCTTATTTTCATTAGTTTATATTATATCTATCTATTTTTTTTCTTTCTATCATTTATCCCCTATCTTTGAAAGTTTTTACCGATTATCGAGAGTCACGAGATCCTGAAAATAAATATATAGTTTTTTTTTTTTTTTTCTTTCTATAATTCTACTACTATCATCTTTCGCATTTATCTTAATAATCATTTTAGGTTAGGGTTTCGCGAGTATTTATTTTACTGCCACGTGAATGGTTGAGATCGTAAATCGGGTAGGGGGTGGGGGGTTTGAAATATATTTCAAGTTGTTACAAATGCGAAATAGTAAATCGGGGTTGGGGGAGGGAATGGGGTAAAAGGGTATTCCCTTGGTGCACACACATGGTGGAAAAATGATTAAAAAAAAAAAAAGAGGGGGATTATACTTTGGCATGTGAAAATTTCATGAAATTGTGAAATTAAGGAAATACCACCAACAGGAGAAGGAAAAATACACACTGCTGATATTCTTTTTTTTTTTAAATATATATTAATAATTTAATATAAATTAGAATTTTCGTATTGGGGTAAACAAGTATTGAATAATAATCATAATATAAGTAATCGCGTTAATTAATTGTGAATACTCTTATGGATAAAGTTATTTTAGGTAGGTCAGTGACTGTTAGGGAAAAGAGAAAAGAGAGAAAGACGAAACGCCATTGGCTCGTCAATCAGGKGAGTCGTATACAAGGTCATTGTGTAACCTAAAGTGGCTGGATCAGGAAGGAAGGAAGGAAGGAAGGGCCGCACGCGTAAATCGGACAACTCTCGTACGTTTTAGTAGTCTATCTGTGTGTAGCAGACTCATGGTATTTTCGGATACGCTTAGCTGCACGATGGGGGATGATTATTTATAGCTCATGCTCCCGTCCTACCGTGGGACGATTTTAGAAACTCATTTGGCTATCTTCGCCTTCCTCGCGTATTATCAAATTCCGCGTGTCCTTCTTTTTCTTCTTCTTCTTTTTTTTTTTTTTCGCGTTGCGATACGCATTTTTAATCAAAACTCTATTATAATTTAATTTTATTGACGAATTATTTATTTGTACTATCAGTTTTAGCTCTAATCAATTATTATTATTATTTTTATTTATATTTATTTATAATAAATATACAAACGTGATTTAATTATCTGTATAACAAAATGGTATGAAAAAATAATAATTAAAAATATATAGTATTATTTAAAATAATATTCAAATACTTTCGAGATACTTTTTTTTATTACGCGTTTCATCCAAAATTTTCGTATAATTTTACTTTTGTGTGAATATTAATCATTATTATAATAAAAATATTCTTCCTAATATCTGATCGTTTATTTTTTTTTTATTGAAATTATTTTTCCATTGAAAAGAAATTACAAATCATAGGTATATCGAATCAATTAAACAACCCCGAGCAAACGCATCATCATCCATTCATTCATACCTCTTTCTCTCCTATAATTCACACACCCACTGTCACCCACACATTTTTATTATTTTTATTCATTCTAGCGTAGCAAATACACATGGAAACTTAACCGATAATAGTAGGACTATGGCACACGTTCAGTGAGTTTCCTTTTTTTTTTTTTTCTCATCGATCGTAATAATGTTCATACGACTGCTGTTAGTTTCCACACCTTTTTCTATAACCGTTTATCTTCTTCCTTCTACCCCTTTCTTCTGTTCTTTTTAGTTTTCTTCACTCGGTCTTTTTCACTGACACATATACACAGCACGTACGATTTATTAAAAAACTTTTGCGTATCCTTTGATCCACAACTAGAAAGTTTTCAAAGAACAAATTAGGTTGAGATACATTGAACGTTACGTTTTTTTTTTTTCTTTTTTTTTTTTTTTCAAAAATATTCCTATTGATTTTTATTATACTTTCGAATTTTTTCTTTTCTTTTAAAATCTTTCCTGTGTCTGACAATAAAAAAAAAAAAACAATAAAAAAATTCGAAAGAGGAAGATATTTCGTAGGGGGGGATGGGGGGTGGTGTGATTCTAGAAATATCAACGACGAGTTTGTCGGTGTCTGCTAGTCCTATTCTCGAAATAGACACAGACTATTAGAATCTTACTTTTTCTTTCTCTTTCTCTCTTTCTGTTTCTATCTTTGACACACACACACATATACACATACACACAGTAGGGAAAGGACTCAATTATATTTCAGTTAAATATTTGCATAGATATAATAATATTATATCTTGTATGCGCGAAACGTATAATATATCTCGTACGTATTTAATTTAGAAATTATCAAAGATTTTTCCCCTTGAAAACTTTCGTAAAAATATTTACATTTCATTTGATTCGAATTGTTCTCTTGTTTTTTTTTTCTTTTTTTTTTCAAAAGATTTCACTTTATATTCTATTTCACAATTTTTTCAAATTCGCGAACGAATGTACTTAATTGTTTTCTATATATTGTATAATATATAAATAGTTTTACATAGAAAATAATATTTTTTGTTGTAAAGTGTGTGTGTAATTTTTCACAAAATATGTTTCACGTAAATTATCGAAAGAAGATTTATTGAGGAAAAAAAATTAAGTATGTAAATACGTTTTACTGAGAATTTATTTCAAACAAATTTTATATTTTGTATTCCTTCTTCACAAAATTTCTTTCTCTATTTCTATATTCTATCTCAATATTATGAGAAATAAAATAAAAATAAGATCAGATGAAAATGATAAAAGATAAGATAAACAACTCGATAGTTACTTTTTATTTATCAAAAAAAAATTACTAGATTATTATCATACACATTGAAAAAATAATCTCGGTTTTGATGATCGATACAAGAGTGTGTTTTCTATTCGCAAAACAAAAAAAGAAAAAAAACAGAAGTGAACAGCAAAAGAGGTCTTTGAATTGGTACATTCACCCCCATTTCCTTTTGAGAGAGTATGGAAGGGTGGGGTGAATATACAACCCCTATCTCCTTTTCGTTTCTGATTTCTTTCTCTTGAGATTTGGTTTGTAACATAACCCAAAGCCCCCGTATGAGAACCACTGTTAGAAGGACCTAACGAGAAACCCCCCAGACACCCCACTCGAGTTGAACAAAGCGAGTGTCCTTGAGATTCCACCCGGCATCGTATATTTTGCGAACCATCAACCAACTTGCGTCTCTTTTCGATTTCTGCCCCCTCTACCTCTTCCCCCTACCCACCCCCGACACGTCTGCCACTTGTCTCTCACTCTCCCATCCCCCATCCCCCTTCACCCTTCTACCACCCAACCAACCCTCTTCTTTTCTCACACTCTTTCACACGGTCCATTTTTTTTTGTTCTATCTTTAGAAGAGCTGCTGAATGGCCCTTCAGAAGGGCGAAGGAGGAGGAGGGAGGAAAGAGGGGTGGGTGGGTGGTTTGGGGTGGATCGAGTGAGTGAAAGGTCAACATTCGTTTGCTCGTCAAAGTAAACTTTCACGATTTCTTTCTTTTTTTTTCTCTCTCTCCCCCCTCCCCCGCCCTTTTAGATCATTCCCTTAAATTTTTATAAATCGTTCTCACGTATATCGAGAAGAGAGTAAGTATAATATATATAAGAAAAATAATATTATTAATATATATGAGTTTCAAAGGGAAAATTGAAGACAGTTAATAAATTTTGATGAACAAATTTATTTGATCTTGTTGAACGTTTCGTCCCTTACTGGGGACTTCCTCAGCAACTCGATCACCTAGTTCACGCGTCAATACATATTATTTTAGAGTCATACATTATAATAAATTAATTAATCCT
>NW_014569568.1:127054-143914 GCF_001313835.1 Polistes canadensis | reverse complement strand
TAAACGAAATACTAAGTGTGTTACATTGGTTCCAATAAAAACCAAATTATATAAAATAAGAATACTGCACAATTTTCTTTGAAAATGAATTCATTTATCTAATAATAATATTTAACGGAAAGATATACCAATGTTAATGTATATCCAAATTCTATTATATATCAAAGATAAGAAAAAAGATATCCTGATAAAAGTAACACCATAATCTATCTTATAAGTGTTCAAGAATTATCCCAAGAAAATAAAGATGAAGATGCAACACATGGGGTTGAAGAAAACCATATATATAAAATGAGTAAATGATAAATTAATAAATAAAAATATATATAAATAAATAGAATATAAGTCGAACAGAGAATGATGATTATATTCATACGCGAAGGCGTCAAAAAGTAAGAGTTACAATTTAACGAGCAATAAAATTTTGTGGTGCACCACATCCTGTTCATCCGGTACCACTATCCGTGCGCGCGAGCACACATATACATGGATAGGTAGATGAATGAATGAATGAATGGTATATTATATTGCAATAATTTACAACAGTGTATGATTTTAATTAAAATGCATCTTACTCGAGCGAAGACAATTTAATATCAACGAATTTAGCATACCAAGCTCATTTAATGATCTTCTATTCATACATTTATTCCTTTCTAACGATTAAAAAGGTAATTTGAAGCTTGTTGTTGCTTCGTTATTAGAAAAATATACAAGACAAATAAAGAAAAGAGAGAAACTTTTGGAATTTCTTAATTACAATAATGACGTAATCTTAAAAATATTACGAGATTAAAATTTCGAAATATTTACTTCATTCTTAACGATTATTTTAATAGCATTAATATGATAATATGAAGATATATGTGATATGGAATATACATATATATATATATTAATAATTAATATATTAATATATTATATATAAAAAGAATTATATATTATAATAATATAATTAATATATATATGGATTAGAATTAGTTGCTTATCCACTCGACTTATTCATCAACACCACAAACCCCGTTGCCATTCTGTCTCGACGTAGTCTCATCTTAATTAACGTCATTCCCTCCTTTATTCTTTTCATTCGGATTCTTGGCGACCCTTCTGTATGACCTGGAAGTTAAACAAGGAAGACCTAATGAGGTCAGAACAAAGGGAGAGTTAGAGTACTCTTAGGCGAGTACTTCACTCGCGTGGTTACTTCGTTGCTGATAATTAAGTCGGTCGTTCAAAGGACTTTTGCGGTTATTGTTAACACCTCACCCCACTCACATCACCATCACCACCACCACCACCCTCCGTCATTCATATTTTTTTCTTTAATTTTTTCCCCACCCGTTTCTTTCTTTCTTTTTTTTATTCTTTCAATTCGTTCCTCGATCTTGAAACAACGCTAACAATAAATCATTTTACTTTTAATCAATTTGTTTGACGTTATATTTTTTTTTCATGATCAAATATATATAAAATAATATTTCTCGGTTAACGTGTTATTTTTGTTGTTGTTTTCTTTTTGTTATTTCAATCCAACTACAATTTTTGTTTCTGCTTTGTTTGTTTCTCTTTTCACGAAATTTTCCTTCTCTAAAAAAAAAAGCAACGTTAATTATTTACCATCTTCTTTTTACGCTTCGTATTATCAAGCGCGAGAAAATGGGTAATATTTTATTAACGTTATCTCGTGTGACACGTTTAGTACTGTGATGGTGATAATATTCGTGTTGGTAGTAGTAGTAGTGGTAGTGGTGGTGATGCTTTGAGTTAACTCGTGCGAGCCAATTTCGAGCTAATTACGTTGAGATAATTACGTTGGAATGTTCCTGCGTAACCCTAAACACACGTGTATATCGTATCTATATTGCGTGTACATGTATGTGTATGTATATGTTTGTATGCGTACGAATACTGTGTCGAGAGTAAAAGTATAATACGTGTAACAGAAAAAAAATCATTCTTCGATCATGCGTTTATATTTTTTTTATCGTTCAATATTATTTTCTTTTATCGATGATCAAAGTTACCATGAAACATAAAATTGACAAAGAAAAATTTGTATTTATTTTATTATTACTAATATACTTGTGTTAGAAAATTATTTGATATATGAATGGGTTGAAAAGTATTGAGCCCAACATAAGAAACGAATGAGAGGGTGGGAGGGGGTGATTTTTGTTCGAACAACTCCTATATAGGTTGTTAAAAAAAAAAGTAATGGTTAAACAAAATGAATTTCATTTTTGTTATTTTTTGTTTTGTTTTATTGACTAATCTTTCTGTTTCTGTTTTCTACCCCGGTTAGTTACAATTGTTCCGAATCTTGTTCCTTTTATTCTTTCTTCTTTAACAGGAGGAAATTTCGCTATTACTCACACACACACACATACACATACATATATACGGAATACACGGCAAGAGAGTTAGTCGATAAAAAGCATGGCCAGTGGATTCCGTTTCATTCTTTTATCTGTACTAGCGTTGAAGTGGAAAGTTCTGTTATTGGTAATACGGTATAATGTTCGTGGATTATATAGTTTTCCATGGATAGTTGGAAATGGGCCATGATATTATATTATATCAAACACACACACAACGACCGTGAAAATTTTCTATATTTATTTATTATTTTAATATATATATTAATTTTAAATATATCGTTAATTATAATATTAACAATATGTGTGTTCGTGTAATATTTTGATATTAAATTGAAGAAATTAATTCGTAAAATACACACACACAAAAATAATATTTTTATATAAAATAAATAATATTAATCGATTATTATTGGGGAAAAAAAAGTTGTTTTTGAATCAAATGATTTTTGTATCACGAATTCGCATGAATTATGTAATAGAAATAAATTCGTTGGCTTGATTTTATCTTTAATTCAGAGATTTAAAAAAATATAAAATTAGAAATATATTGTTATTTAATTTTTAAGAGAGAAAAAAAGAGAAAAATCATAATTCACATTTTGGAAAATTACGAGCAAAAAAAAAAAAAGAATATGGGTAAATAGTTGGATAGAGAAATAATCGAAGGTCGTTAGTATGCGTTTGAAATTTGGTACGGAAGCCTGTTGTCATTGCGTGACCGCACTCCGTTGAGTGCGTGACTTCGTCAAAGAGACAAAAGGGAAAATGAAAAAGAGAAAAAAGAAAAAAAAAAAAATGAAGGAAAAGAGAGAAAAAGAGAAAGAAGAAAAAAGAAAAGAAAAAAAAAAAAAAGAAGCTAATAGATAGGCATAGAACGAGAAAGCGTATACGGATCAATAGGACAGCCCAGCTGCAACTTTACCACGAAGAAACCACAGTGTAAGCTTCGTGTGTGTTTAATAACTATACCTATCCTAATTGGAGACACCCCAGTTAAAGGTATACTTCTTTTTTTTTTTTTTATTTTTATTTTTATTTTTCTTCTTTTTTTTTTCTTTTTATTTAAAATTTCAGTGATATTATACTCGAAATATTGTATATCTGTTAAAAAATTATTATTATTATTGTTGTCTTTTTAGGGTGTAATTATTTTCACAAGAACGAGTTTGTTTTTTATACTGTACGAATAATTTTCAAAGATTTGTATTAGAACGATTATGAACGTGTTTATAGATGATTTAATATTAATTAAAATACGATTGCTATAGTATTGTATTATTTATTAATATATTTTTTATTTCTTTTTCTTGTGTTCTCTATAGGAATAATCTTGATTGATGAATATTAATTGACGGTAAAAAGAATTTAAATGAGGTTCGTTTTGCAATTGGATTCTGAAAATGGATCGCGTATCTTTCATTAAATATTTTTTTAAACAATTTTCTTTTTTTTTTTTCTACATGCAGATCATAATCTATGAAAAATGAAGATAACATTTAAAATCATGATTAATACGAATATATATTTTAATTTAACATAATTACGAACGAGATATCTCTCTTTCAGTATGTTATTAAAAATTCAATATTTTACTTGACAAAATGATTTTGTATTATTAACAAATAGTAATTAATTTCAAATATCTGATTAATCTGAGTACGGTTAGAAAGAAAATATGTTAACGTATAAAAAGAAAAAAGAATAAAAAACCGTATCGAATAGATAAAATATTTCATAAATAATTGAAAAGAGAAAAAAAAAAGAAAATAAGATAAACGTGTTAAGTAGAGTTAATAAAGACGAATAATAATCGTGAGTGCATAGGATGCAAATGTTGCTATATCAAAATTCATGAAATAATAAAAAAAATAGAAAAAAAATAAGAAAATAAGATAAACGTGTTAAGTAGAGAATAAATAATAAAAAAAAGGAAAAAAAGAATAAGATAAACGTGTTAAATAGAATTAATAAAGACTAATAATAATCGTGAATGCATAGGATGCAAATGTTGCTATATCAAAATTCATGAAATAATAAAAAAAATAGAAAAAAAATAAGAAAATAAGATAAACGTGTTAAGTAGAGTTAATAAAGACCAATAATAATCGTGAATGCATAGTATGCAAAATGTTGATATACATCCACAAATTCATGAAATAATAATAATAAAAAAAAAGAAAGAAAGAAAAAAACATAAGATAAACGTGTTTAGGTAGAGTTAATAAAGACCGATAATAATCTAGGATGCATAGGATGCAAAATGTTGTTCCTACTAGATAAAACTATGACGTTTTCCATCTTTCATCCAGGTGGCCAATGGCACTCTTGGCACGCTCAGTTGCTCGTTGCGATTACGTTTTAACATACAACCAGTGTGTTTTCCATCTTCGAAGATTGCGCAACCAAAACTACCACCACCACCACCACCACCATCTTCACCACCACCTTCCTTCTTCTTCTTCTTCTTCCTCTCCTTCTTCTTATTCTTATTCTGTTTCACTTTAGCCACCAGCAAACACTTTGGATCGAGAATCCGAAGGTTGTTTTCTGCGAGCCACATTTTCGTACCGAGACATACTTTCCTTTTGTCGATCTCTTCTGGAACACGTCCAAGGTACCTTGACTCGTAAACCGCGTACCCAATTAGCTGTCTTCGATGAAGAAAAAAAAAAGAAAAAGAGAGAGATAGATAGGGAGAGAGGGGGTGGGTGACTTGTTCAATTTCGTGACGTTTAAGTTAGTTTCACCCATCTTTTTTCCGACAACCAACATCTTCCTCCCCCTTCCCCATTTCCTTTTTCTAACTCTAGCAGTATATTATTACACCTATCATGCTTGACGAGCCTTTGGTTCGACCTTGAAAACTAAAAAAAAAGAAGATCTTACGATACTTGAAAAAGTTTCTACGTCAAAATTATGGTTGACCCTTGAGAGATGTATTAACCATAGAATTACTAACTGGGGTAGATATCTAACCCAAGTAAACTTAAATTAAATGAATATTTGATCGTTTTTTCAATACTTTCATTGATTTCAATCGATTTTTCATCGAATAAACATTAGTCTAATTGAATTTGCTCTTTATCATTCTCTTTGGCATGAGAAAAAACCAAAAAAAATTTCATATACTTAAAAGTCTGATTATTGCTATCAGAACAGTTTTTAGGACTAAAAAACCATGGGGTAAATATATACTCCAGTTTGTAGTTTGAAGAATTAAACAATAAGTTTGTAATTTTAGGGTTAATTTAAGAAACAAATTTTAATTCTTAAATAAGAAAAAACGATATTTCAGGAAGAATGAAAATTTCGAGATTTAACGTCAAATGATCACGTTTTTTAATTTGTAAACAAAAATTCTGCTTGAAAAGGAATAAAATAAGGTATACTGTTCACTATCCAATTGGTCACACAATTTCATTCCATATGAAAGTATATATATATATTTAAAAAAAAAGAAAAATATTTCATTTTTGATTACGTTCATGGTAAGAATAAATATACACGAAATGTCGGTGTAGGTTTACTATTAAAACCCTTTGGGTATTTGCTTTTTTTTTTTTACCACGTTCTTTGAATATTGTATAACTCAAATGTAATCTTATATCCCTTTTTTAATTAAAGGGGTAAGGGTATCTTTAAACGTGAAAAGATTAAATATTAAATCATTAAGCCTTGGGGATGGGGGGGGGAGGTAGGAGTGTTGGTAGTAGATTAAGATTATGAAAAGAGCAGTTTGTTTTAAAGTAACCGTTTTGTTTCGAATATTAAATAACGAATCTTTTTATCTTATTTTTGTTTTTTTCTTGTTTTTTTCTTTTAAAAGCAAAAACGACATTGTTCCGTTGACTTGACTGTTCCGACATTTTGTCGTTCCGCGTATAAACTAGTACTGCAAAATATAATAATAATAATAAAAAAAAAAAAAAAAGAAAAATATCTTTTTGGCAACTCGCCAGATTCTTTATTAGCGAGTTTCAACGTTTTAACCGATCGAAGTTGGTTTCCCCTTTGGTTATATTATCATTCTGCGACTTTTAACACAATTTTATAATAAAACGTAAAAGTATTTAAATGGTCTCGACACATTCAATGTGTTAATAATATTAAATAATATATATATATTTTTTTTTTTATCCGTTTTAATTTTATGCAAACGAATAAACGATTTCTGATGGGTCAATTTTCGATTGGTTTTTTTAACATTTAACATATTTTGATTATTTTAACATATTATTAATTATTTATATCGTTCGACGCGTGGCAGAACAAAAAAATTCACACATTTTAAATATAACGTTATATAAAATATATTAACTTTAAATGTGAAATTACATTTATCTGTTTTTATTTTTTTTTTACAATATAAAACACGAATGATTGTTGCAAGCTTAACGAAAATATAAAAAAAATGWTTTGTAAAAAAGTRAAAATATTAGAATAAAATATATTAACTTTAAATGTGAAATTATATTTATCTTTTTACTTTTTTTTTCAATATAAAACACGAATGATTGTTGCAAGCTTAACGAAAATGTAAAAAAATGATTTGAAAAAAAAGTAAAAATATTAGAAACGTGATTCATTAAATTTTTCTATTGTCGAGATCATCCTGTTAAAATGATTTCGAATCGAACATTTTTAACGGGCACGTTAAACGTAATCGTTTGTTATTTATCGTTACCGCACGTTTACGATATATTCCCCCTTACATACTTCCCCACCCCTTCACCCCACCACACCACACCTTACCACGATTCCACGTTTATCTCTCTTTTTATTATTATTCTTTCTTTCTATCCTCTCGATAAACGACAATAAGAATGAAGGAAAAAATTCTGACGCGACGGGTAACCACAACGCGGATATAAATTTGTCGTCGGCCTTGACACGCATTTCGATAATAGTTGTCGCGCGTAGGAAAATAAAAATAAAAATAAAAAGAAGAAGAAGAAGAAGGAAAAAAAAAATAAATAGCTCAGAGAATAGAACGGGGAATAGGGGTGGGTGGTGGGGAGGGGTGTGAAGGAATCAAGGGAACGTTAGGAATAAGAAAAACGAACGACACGATTCGACATACGTTGAATTCTCTCTCATGAGGATTCTTAATCATCGTTAAAACCCGTTGGAATATTTTATATTTCAATATTATTATTATTATTATTATTATTATATATTTAAAACATAGATTGTAATATGAAAACAAAATAATATCGATTACACGAAAAGATATAATTATTATTAAATTATACTTGGATATATATATAAATCGGTTAGTATAAAATGTATGAGTACAAAAAAAATGTAATATAATAAAAAATAAGAATAAATCACATTGTTTCATTCTTAAAAAAAACTAGTTCTCAGAATGTTATTAGAAATAATGGGAAATTGATTGATTTGTGACAATAATAAATACTTGCTCTCTTCAGTGGGTATTAATATTTATATTATTTAATAAAAATTGATTATATTATTATTATTGTTTATAGGAACCAAATTCCTATGCAGCGAGGTGATAGCATTGATAAGGAGCGAGGTGGACGATATTTGTCTACAAATCATAAACTTCGAGGATCTGAGCACTCAGCCACCTCCCCAAGCTGCGATTCCACCACCCAGTCAAGCAAACAACAGGCTTGTAACGCGTTGTAAGTCAAATTTTATATATCATTTAATTACAATTATTTATTATATATAATTTAACTGTGTCTGTATATATAGATATATACACTAACTATACTTTATATACGAATTTAATTAATAACGATTAAGAATAATAAAAAAACGTACGATTTATTATCGATTATAATAATTGTTCATGAGTTTTGGAAACTAATTGTATGGGAAAACAAAATCAAGGATACGAATTAAACAAATCTAATTAAAAAAATATTCTAGAGAGTATAATTGAAAAAAATTAAATTAAAATTAAACAAAATGTAATATGTATTGTATGTGTGTATTATTATTTTTAATTTATCAGATTTGAGAGTAACAATATGTATGAAATAATGTTTACAAATGTTATCAGAATTAAATGTCAAGTTTTTTTGAACAAACTTAGAAATGTGATTAGGTTGATTGTGTTATTGAAGAGGTTTTAGAAGTTATCTTTTGGTTTCTCTAAAAGGTATCAAAAAACTTCTTTTTAATAGTAATCGCGTGGTATAACAGTCGACTGTCGTCCTCGTAACTGATCATTATTATTATGATCAAGAAATCGGGGTCAGGATTTAGCCGCATAATGAGTTTAACTGCGATCCTGCAAAAGTTATTATGCGAACGTTTACAATTCGCATGTTCTTTCGAACGAACTAACATAAGTCGATAGGCTAATAGAAATACACGTACGCACGCATGCACTAACGTACACGCATGCACACACTTTGCTAGTACATACAAGTATTTGACATATGTTAATTTTAGTATTTAAAGTAATTGCATAAGTGTTTTTTTGTTATTATTATTTAAAATCCAATCAACGATTATGAATTTCTAATTAATTGTTATTGCAACAATTAGGTATAGGCCATTGGCTATTAATTTTGTCATTATCCTTTTTTGATTGAATGATTCGAACGAGATGTGTGTGTGTGTATCGTTTCAATCGAAATATCGAAAATTAATTTTGATCCTGACCGTCGATAAACGTATTCTCTTTTAAATACGATATAACACGTAATTTTGTTCTACTTTTTTGTTAGTATCGCATGTATTGCCATCTTAATGTTAATAATATATTAAACCTGTTCAAAAAAACAATGTTAAATAATTCTGTAGATTTAAATTCATATTAGATATGACTATTCATGATACATCATAATGCATTCTTATTAATATTTAACATACACATAGAACATAATAAAACATATTAAGAAATCATAGATGATTCTAAATGATGTTTAAAGTATCTCTGTTCAAAAGACAATGTCAAACAATTCTAAAGATTTAAATTAATATGAGATATAAATTAAATCAACCAACTGAATTACATTTTGAACAATTAATGGTACATCAAAAAATGCATTCTTATTAATATTTAACATACACATAGAACATAGTCAAACATATTAAGAAATTATAAATGATTCTAAATAACGTTTAAAAGTATCTCTGTTAAAAAAAAAATATCAAACAAATCTAAAAATTTAAATTAATATGAGATATAAATTAAATCAACCAACTAAATTACAATTTGAACAATTAATGGTACATCAAAAAATGTATTCCTATTAATATTTAACATACACATAGGATCACGATATAAAAACATGTTCAGATATCATAGATAGATAGATAGATAGATATGCATTTCTAAAGATAAATAGATACACAGATACGTATATATAATATCGAATAATAGGAAAGGGACACGTCGTCAGCTTTTATATCTTCAGACTTGGTTTCGCTAAAACTATTTTTAGATAGTATGTCGGGTTTGTGAATGTGTGTGGCACGCCTAACGGTTAACCCTGACCCGATAATAAATGTTATGCCCTCGGATAGGAAACTATAGTCAATCTAACGTCGTCGTGTTGCCTCGACAAACTTCCCCCAACCCCTTTACCAACCCTCCTTACACACCCCACCTTCGTGTTCTTTTTCTTCTTCTTTCAACTTACCTCCTATTTAACCCCCTCCCCCATAACACATCGAGTGTGTTTAGACAACGCGATCAATCGATCGATCCTAATGTCTATTTCTTCCCCCCCACTACCCCCAATCCATTTTTTCACCCCCTATCCTAATCGATATCTTTTTTTTTTTTTCAACTCGATCGTAAGCGAATTCATTTCGTTGTTTGCATTTTGTTTTTTAAACATTACAATGAAATAAATGTTTAAATGTATATATTAATGATTGCAACGTATCTGACGATAGAATGATAGAACAAAAAAAATAAATTGTTAAATGTAAACTCGTATATGTGTGAGAGTATATATTAATAGAAAAATCATAAGAAAAAAGATAAGAAGGAAGGAAGGAAGGAAGGGGAGGATTGGATTGTTCAAGCGTAGAAAATTCATAACGCGAGAATGAATAATTCTCATTACGACCGTGATGTGTAATAAACGTGTCGTCTTATGTTACCGACAGTTAATATTTCATCTTAATCGAAAAACTTAAAATAATGTGTTGAGTATAATATATGTATATAAAAAGTAGACTGTAAGAAGGGTTTAAAGAAGAGAAAAAAAAAGAAAAAAAGGGTTAAAGAAAGATTTATCAATATAAGTTTTATAATAAAGGGGAGAAGAATTATAAAATGTGTATTAACCCTTGTTAATCGTTGTATCTTCTCTGTTTGCAGTATAGTTCGTGTTGTAAAAGGAATAAAAAAAAAAAAAAATATAAAAGAAAAATATGACATAGGGGGGTAGAATAAGATAAATCGTAGGTTAAAAAAAAACGTGGTATAGAAATACCGACACGGTTATATAGTCGACAGTCACGATTCATTTAAATTATGCAAAGAGATCATAGTACGGCAGAATCGAAAGTTTTCGAGTTACGATAATATAAAATACATATGTGTGTATGTGTGTGTGTGAGCACAGGCACACGTTTCAATATGTATTCTAATTATATAATTGATTTTATCGTAACAATAACGGCAATGCAGTTTCTACTAACTAGTAACATAATAGTAGAAACATAGTTGCATAGTAATCATAGCTCGTCCTTCCACTCGAAACTACGAGGATTGCATAGTGATCGATCCTTTTTAGTCCGAGGCGTCGCATCAAGGCGTCCAATAAACCTCGATCGATATCACATAGTATTATTTCCCTAGTTTTGCACCACACGTTGCAGCATGCTGTATTCTATACATAACATTTTTAATATATATATATAACATATACACATATATATATATTAGAGTTAAAATGTTTGAGTTTGACTACAAAGTTTCTTGGCAATATTAAAACATTCAAAATGTTATTTCGAAAATTAATTGTTATTTTTTTTTTTGCATTGTATTCATTTCCAAAATGTTTTTCTATTTGTTTTTTTAAAATAATATTTATCTACGATTATATAAATCCTATGAACGTTTCTATGGAAAAAAGTAATAGTGTAATATTTATTTTTTTGTTTGTTGTTTTCCTTTTGATATGTTAACTTAAATTCGATTAATAAATATTACAAATAAATTTATCTAATAATAATTTAACTTTGTTACGCGATAGAATGGTAAAGTGATTATATTGATAAGAAAAGAAAAGTAATAGAAAAAGATGAAAACAATAATAAAGTTGGACAAAGATATTTCGCGTACGGATAAAACTATTCGCAGATGTGTTGCAATAAACAAAAAAAAGAGAGAAAAAAAGACAAAAGTTAGTTTAGAAAATATGACGGTCACGAGATATAACATTTGTTATATATATATATACATATATATATTTTTGATTCATTGATCGCAATTATTGGAGGCGACGAGGCCATCTTTTTATCGGACAAGATAAAACCCTTTGGCGTTATCCCTTTAGCAAGGATATATCCCGTTGGGAACTATTTAGAAAGTAGCCAATCAATCCCCCACCTCCACCTTCCCCCTTTCCTTCCTTCCTTCCTTCTTTTCTTCCTCCCCCCCCCTTACCACCATCGCCACAAAGTTTCTCGATCGTTTAAACAACGCGATATCTTCGATAAATATTGGATAATAAAAAGTAACATCGAAGCTACTCTTATAAATGACGTTTTATTAAACGATCAATGTTTCTAATAACGTGTCGCGTGTATACTTACTATACTATACTTCAGATAATTGCCAATTGTTATTAGCGAATTTCTATCTTTTCATTTCTTTCATTAAATGTTACATAACACGACGTTATAAAAGTATTATATTATATTATTAAGAATTATTACACAGTTTTATTATTATTATTATTAATGTTTTTGTTTTGTTTTAATTGTTTAATCAATCATTTATTAAATACAGTTTAACATGTAAATCAAATACCGATATATATATATATATATGAGTTTTTATTTCGTTAAATTTGATTTTCGATTATCAAATGTAATTATATTTTATATAATTGTATTTATGTTCGTTATAAAATTTCGATGATACACCCTTTACATAATTATACACTTTTTTTTTTAAATAACAATTTCTTTTGGATATTACAAATATAATATGTGTCGTTTACTTACAACAGCAAAAATAACCAAAATAAATTCAATACAAATCCCATTAATATTTATTTTCTAAATTTTGTGGTTTATAATCGAATAAACAACAATAAAAAAAAAGAAATAAATTCGTTTTTATGTTGAATCGTCAAGTTAAAAAAAAAGAAACGTCATCGCGTTATTAGATAATTTTATCAACGCAAATTTACGAATTTAATTTATAAATTTAATTTCTTTCGTGTATTATATATATATATTATAATACATTTAGTCAACATATTATTTTTAAATCAAAAGGAATGAAGAGTTCACTGACTTATGTTTGGCTTGATATCAAACGTAAATTTGATTTTACTCTTTGCCAAACGTTTAGGTTCGTTCATTCGTAAGCAGATCTGACATATTCAGAATTTCGGGCCACGACGACTACGACGACGACATCGTTACATTTTCTCGCCTACGTAATAGATACCCCCCTTCACCCCCAAACTCTTCTATTTTCTACCCCTTTCCATCGTATTCGATAAACGGATAGGAGAATAACGGCAACAAATCAACGTTTAAATATATTTTTAAACGCTACGTTTTTAATCTAACAAAATATATTGCAATAATTAAGAAACAAACAAAAAAAGAAAACAAAAGAAAAATTTAAATCAAAAGTAATACCAAAAATAACACCAATCTAACTCTATTCGATTTAATTTGTGTTACGTACAGCATTAATCCACGTTAATTAAATATCATTTTTTAATAACTAAACGCGTTACAAAAGTTATTGTTTATTATTATATATACGTATATAATTATAATATTTAATGTTAAAGTTGTGTAAAATGATTTGATATAATGATTGAAAAGTTTCGAGTCTTACACCGAAACAACCACGGTTATAGAAGACTAACTTTTATTTATAACAAAAAAAAAAAAAATAGAAAATAAAATACATTTAATAAAAGTTGTTCTACGTTTAATGGTAAAAACTTTTCAAATCCCATTGACCAATATTAGAGACGAAAAAAAAAAACAAAGTATAAGAAAGTTTAAACGTTATTTAAAATATTTTGCGTAAAATAATTCTAAGTAACCTTTTTTTTTTGTTTTTCAATTAATTGTACAATTGGATAGAAAATTTCCAAAATTATTTCATAAATTGCAAAGGAAAAAAAGAAAGAAAGAAAAATAAGGAACAAACAATGAAAAATTTGTTATGAAATTGATTATTTGATGAACGTGGATTGGACTGTATTTGAAATTCGTTTTTACTAACAGTGACTAATTAAATTCAATGACGTTGACTCGAGCAGTCGACAGGGCAAGGGCATCCTTTCGAGCTGGGCTATCGAGAACCGGTGTCGTTGGTCCACCAAGGGTCAGAAATCGGCCAAGAACAACAAGCAACTTGCCTCATCGACTCGCAGATGGAACAATACTCGACGAGGACGCCTCTGAAAATTGGTAAGTCATTCATAAATCGATTTTTTTATTCATTCAATACTTGATTTATTTTCAAGCCTTCGCGTGGGTAAGCTCAAAACTTTTCAATACTATCTTTCTATGTGGTAGGATCAGAATTTTTCAAACTTTGTTTCTATGTGGTAGGATCAGAACTTTTCAACTTTGTTTTCTATGTAGTAGGGTTAGAATTTGTTAACTTTGTTTCTACGTAGTAGGTTTAGAATTTTTCAACTGTGTTTCTATGTGGTAGAGTCAAAATTTGTTAACTTTATTTCTATGTGGTAGGGTCAGAATTTTTCAAACTCTGTTTCCATGTGGTAGGGTCAAGACTTATCAATATTTCTGCAACCCTGACGCAACCCTAACGAATTAGAAGTAATTATTGCTTTATTAATATCAATTATAATTTTAATAATTTTACTCTTCTTATCAAATCCTAAATCTTTTCAAATAAATTTTAATATATTTCATAAATTATATTTTTGAATATTAATATCTACATTTTTAATATTAACTTGATTAGGAAGACAAGAAATTAAAACCCCATACATCGAATTAACACAATTTTACTCTATTCTTTATTTTATATATTTTTTAACAATCAATAAAATTAATAAATTTTGATTTCATATTTTATATAAAAAGTAATTTTGTAAAAATAGTTAATAAACTATAAAGCTTATATTTTGACTTTAAAGTTGTCCAAATCTAAAATATGTAATTGTTAGATAATTATTTTAATTATAAACGTGTTTAAATTTTAACAAAATTGTACAAATTTGGTATTCATCTTATCTCGATTATATATTTCTAATTTATTGAATACTTAGAAAATCCTAAGATATTTTAACATATTCCTTGTTTCTTCTCCGAAAAACTTGTTCGAATAATATAATTTTAATAACTAATTCGTTTATTGTGTCGTAGATTTATTTTCATGTATCCCTGGTGTATACGCAGAACGTGTGTTAGTCTATAAAATACTGTAGAAAAAAAAAAGTAAAGAAATAAAAAAAAAAAAATGAGAAAGAGAGAGAAATGTTGGAACATAAAACAAAAAGTAATCCAATTTTCTTAGACGATGCTCGAAAAACTTTTCTATCTTTCGTCTAATTTTTTTAACCTAACACTTCCCTCCCCACCCCCTTCCCCTATTCCCTATAATCGAATAAAATCGTTTCGAGAAATATTTCGCATTTTAAATGAAATCAATTCTCTATCGAAAATAATAATATCGTTTGTAATAATAATAATAATAATAATAATAATAATAATAATATAGTCACCCGTAAAATTAACAGACAAAAATTGATAGTAATCACTCGAATGATTTTTCTCCATTGTTGGTATAATAAAAAGAAAAAAAGAAAATCGGATGTAGAAAAATTGATAAGTTGCACACGCGTCCGAAGAAAATTGCGATTGAATTTCGTCTGGCGAATTGCGAATCCAGCTAAAGCAACCACTGAAAACTTAAACCGGTCGTACTAATATTTTCAAGAGAGCCCTAATTCTCCGTAAGAGAACGTGCCTAGATAAAATTTTCAAAAATAAAGATTTTTACACGAGGAACTATACTCGTACAATAGAAAAATACGTATTACGATATTTAACAAAATATCAAAAATGTAAAAAAGAAAAAATGAACGTTAACATTGTATAATTTTTTTGTTCTTCTCAATAATTCTTTTTTTCTTCTTCCTCTTCTTATCATTAAAATTTTAATTAATATCGAATCACGATCGAGATTCAATTTTTCTAATAAATACACATAAAACAAAAAAGTAAAACGAATTATATACAACATATTCGAATATTTTCTTTACCAATAAAAATAAAAAATCAAAACATATAATATCCCACACATGTTACATTTCTAGAGTATACGAATATACAATTACAGGATTGTTAAAAAGAAACAATCATGTCACCGTTGGTGTACTATCCAAGAAAAAAGAAACAAAATCAATTTCTAACATTATATTATATTTCTTAGAAAGAGAAAAACAAAACAAAATAAAAGCTACGAGAAATCAATAACATTTGAAACAATATTTGTATTTTACAATCATATAAAAAAACAATCGTTCTTCGATCGAGATATATATTTCTTTATTTTTGTGGGGTGGGGGTGGTGGTTATAGTCTTGCGTGACGTCCGACAAATTTTGATTCGTCAATTTGATAACTTTTTAAACTGACTAAAAATATTCTCTTCCTTTTTCTTTATTTGTCTGTCTGTCTGTCCATCCGTCAGTTGTGTCAGTTTCTCGTTTACAGTTAGTCGAACCTTTGTGTGTTCAACCCCCCGTTCCTCTAGCCACCCCCCCCACCCAATGCGAATTCTTCTCATTCGACGAAACTAATTTCCGTGGTACCGAATGCGATTGATCGATCGGATATTCTTCGTTTGTAGCAATTCCCGGATCCGTCCATTGTCCCGGAACGATTCCAATCGGACGACCAATCTAAACCACTGACCTCACCAAACTTCAACTCTATTCGCTTTTTCTATCTTAACTTTTATATTTCGGCGCGATTCTTAAACTTTCGTTGACGATCCTTTGATCCTTTCCTTTTTTTCATATTTCCTGTCACCTTTCTTTCTTTCTTCCTTTTTTTTTCTTTTGCATTTATTTTCTTTCCCTAACAATCTTACTCCTTTTTTATTTCTTTTACGTTGACAAAAAGAAATATTGCTTCGTGATATTTACTACTATTTTTATTATTCGATTTAACTTTATTTATATTTTTTTCTGTGTATGTGTGTGTGTGTACACCAAAAATATATATATAATATAATATAATAAAAAAAATTAATATATAATATAAATATATATTTGTGGTACTACACATAAATATATATATATATTAAA
>NW_014569568.1:120015-126624 GCF_001313835.1 Polistes canadensis | reverse complement strand
ATATATTTTGTTTTTTTATTAATTTAAAACAAGTATTGCGGTATTTGGTTTGATTTATTTCATCGTTGGTATAATTTTAGAAAAATTTATGCACGGTCACAAATGTATATATATTTCTTTTTTATTTTATTTTATTTTATTTTACGTTTTTTTTTTCCATATATTTTCAAGGGCGTGCGTCAGTTACTTTTTTCCTTTACATCGGTTGGACACGTTCCTATAAATTTTATTTATTTTTCTTTTATTTATTATTCGTATACTTTTGAATCATTGAAAATTATTGCGTAGAGAAAAAAGTGGAGTGAAATAAAAAAAGGAAAAAAAAATACAGGGAATACGATGAATGATCAAAACCGACGATAAAAAAAAAAAAAAGAGAAAGGAAGTGTATATCAAAAAACTTTCTCAACTTTCTTCTCCCACAACTGCATACGTAAACATCCAATATTACTATGCGGTATAATATAATAATGATAGAATAAAAAAACGAAAAATTATTCGATCGAACGATAAAAAAAAAAAACAAGACGATAAAAAATTACGCAAAAATATATCAAATATTCCAAAACAAGTAATAAAAAAAAGAAAATAAACTAAATGTGACGAAAGAAACTTTGTTTGTTACACAATCGAATAGAACAAAACATATTTACGATGACACGTGTGTATGTGTGGGGAAGGGGTATGTGTCCTTACAATACAAAATAAAAAAAAACAAAATATTTAGAGTGAATATTGTATCATTTGTATTTTATATTTTGGAGAAGAAAAAAACATCTTCTTTAAAATGTATTAATAAATGAAAAATTTAACAAATAATTGTAATATTATATTATGCGTTCTCGTTTATTTAATTAATTTCTTCTCAAATTATTTCTCGTTAACATTACCAAAAGCCATATATGAATTTTCCATAAGTTAATTTCCATACATACGAGCAATGACTATACTGATTTGCGTCAGGGTTACGTCAGGGTTTCAAAGATTTCGTATGAACGACCGACTGACCCATATAAGAGAGTGAGTAGTCGTATCATACACTAAAGCATACCGTAAAGGTTGCGTCAAGGTTTTTTTAACGAGAGAATATTTTTAATGACACTTCTTCTATTTTTTTTCCTTTTTTTTTTTCTCATACATTCTATCATTTCGATCCAACGAGTTGAATTTTTGCGATTTTGTGTTATTTCAATTTTTAAAATTCACAATAATCAATTCTAAAAAAAAATAAATTTTTCAATTAACCCATCAAATTCATTAAATACAAATTCGTTATTCGAATCATCCTTTTTAATGCGAATTATTTGAGAATGAGACTAATTTTCCTCGTTGATATTTAACTATTTTTATTATAAATAAAAGAACAACAAATATTGTATTATATAATATATAAGCATTGTCAGACAAATCACTTTTTGATTTCGTTGTTAGGCGCATATATGCGTTCATAGTATTACAAACAATTAAACTTAAACAAAAATCGTTAAATAAATACGCGATAATTTGGGAGGGGTGGGAGGGGGGTGGGGGAAATAATAGAATATAAAATTGAGAATAAAATTGAGAATAAATTTTTTCTATATAAATATAATCAAGATCACAATCGTGATAACGAAACATCATGAAACACGTTAACAATAATTCAGATAACGAAATACTAGTGTACAAATATTTCACGATGAAATAAGAGGCTTGAGAATAAAAGGGGATGGGGTGAATGAATGGAGGCAGTTAGGGGAATAGAGAAAACATGGGACATAAACTATCGTCCTCCTACTATCGTAGGGGAAGTGGAAAGCAAGGAAAACGACAGAGAGTAATGCGATGTACTGTCTGCTGGTTGTATGACCTTGAAGACAACGGGAGACACCACCAACTGTCGGAGACAGGACAGTTCCATTCTTTCTTTACCACCCTTTTACCACCCACCCCACCCCCTCTCCGCCATTTCTTCTTTCATTCTCACCCTCCTATCTTTCTGTCTGTCTTGGGTCGTTTGGTTTACTATATTTCTCACTTTCAAGGTCAATTTAACTCACTTCTTTAGGCTTTACACGCGAGTAAGAGAAAGGATCGAGAGTTAGGTTTATAGATATAACGAAATTTCACTGACACGAGAGAACAAGCGATTAGGTTGGCTAATCTCGATGCGATCCTTTCATGGAACAAAAGCTTTTACTAACCCCCCACCCACCCCTCACCGCTATTATAATTTATAATCGGATTTTCTAGAATACTTCTTTTTTTTTTTTTTTTTATTCTTTTCACACAATTGTTTTTTTCTTGAAGAATTTCTCGACGGTCAAATCTATTGATTTATTTGTTTTTGTTTTTTATTTTGTTCGTAGTTTTTCAAGGAAATTTTGTAAACGTATTATTAGCGTATTATTACATCGATTAATTGTAAATGTAATTTTTGTATCTATAAAATCGAACTTTTTGGGAGTATTCATTCGTGTTACTTTTTATGATAATTAAATTTTAATTATCTTTTTAAATAGTGTGAATACTTTTAATTGAAGTGTTTTTTATTTAGGTATTTGGAATAGTTTATTATTAGTGCGTCTTTTTTTATTTCTCTGATTGATATATTATTAATATAATAAATAATATTTAATAATTAAAGTATTATATTAATTTAGATTTTTGTAAATATAATTTTCATGCGAGAAGACACGAAACAATAATTAATACGAAAAATCAATATTACACATTATTCTAGGTCAATAATTACATAATTTACGATCAAAGGGCTAATTTTTTCTTCTTAATTGGACAAAAGAATTCTCTGATACGATATATAATAATCAGTCTTATTAATTATTAATATTAATTATTCTTTTTTTTTATTTTTAAGATTTGTCTCGTCAAATGCATTTTCTGTTTTTTTCTGCCAAGGACGCGTTTAATCTTTTGATTATATTTTTTTTTTTTTTACTTTGTCAAACATCGTTGATTGCACGTGTCACGAAATTTCACAGTGATTAGAAGGTCTAATCTTTTTATGGGGAGGGGGGTGGAAGGGGGAAGGATAAAAGTTCCGACACGATGTGTTACATTATAATTGGTTTTACGTGCACACGTTTTTTCTTTTACGCTCGAATCCTTCACGCTTTTTATTTCTTTTTTTTTCTCTCTCTCTCTCTCTCTCTCTCTCTCTCTCTCTCTTTCGTTTCACGTTGCTGATTATTTCAAGGACACGTGTTTTCTAATCTATCTGTATATATTTTTTTCGTAACGTCGTATGTTGGTCAAATGCTAGCGAATATATCATTTGTTTACCTATTTTTATGGAAACGATCACAAGTTTTGATATAACTAACCCTTAATCGCGAGTTACCCTAATCTTGGGCCCAATCATTCTCTTTTTATCGAACAAAAGTTCTAATAACGTTATTTATTACTCTCTCTCTCTCTCTTTCTTTTTTTTTTGTTCCTTTCTTCTATCGTAATTGCAAAAAATTGTTGTACAATATACAAAGTTTGTACAACGTATAACAATATTTAATTTGTTAATAAATTTCTTACTCTTGTAACGTACACACTTAATATATTTCCTTCTATTAAATTTCTTGATAATTTTTTAAACGACAAGAGTTTAAATTTTGTATTAATTTTATTTAACTCATTTTGTTAGATTTGAAACGATACAATAATTGACACACATACACATGCATGCATACACGTATWCAYAGACATAAATGATTTTTGGTTGAAAGCAAGAAAATATGGATAGAAATGWRATTATTTTTGAAAGAAAAATTGTGMATTTTCGAAATAAATATGAAGGTTAATAGGTGATTTGAAATTTGTTACGAAGTTGGCAAAGAAACAATGCGTCATCGCTGAGTAATCCAAAAACTCCAATTTGAAACGATACAATAATTGACACACATACACATGCATGCATACACGTATTCACAGACATAAATGATTTTTGGTTGAAAGCAAGAAAATATGGATAGAAATGTGATTATTTTTGAAAGAAAAATTGTGAATTTTCGAAATAAATATGAAGGTAGGTAGATGATTTGAAATTTGTTACGAAGTTGGAAAAGAAACGATGCGTCATCGCTGAGTAATCCGAAAACTCCATTAAAAAGCGTCGCGCAACTGTAAACGCGACAAGGAATGAAACTTTTCGTTTTCTGGGCCGTCGGTGTTTCAAGGCGAGCAGCATGATAACACGCAACGTTGCACGATGAAAACTTTCATTTGCTGGTAACGACTACTACTACTACTACTACTATTACTACTACCTGTCGTCAACTAAGTAGGAAAAAAAAATATAATCCGAGGATTTTTAAATTTTACAGCTGTATAAACGTACAGACTTTATTTTTCATTTACTTTCATTCCGATATTTACAGTACGACTAATCCTTCTTTCTTTTTTTTAGAATAATAATAATAATAATAATAAAATGGTAGAGAGACAAGATTTAACACAACAAACATTTCGTTTGAATAATTAAAATAACGTGTGTGTGTGTGTGTGTGTTGACCTTTTGACGTATATTAAATAATTAATATCTTTTTAATATCGAGAGGAATCAGTTAGGGTGAAAAACAAACGAACAATTGCTAATACTTTTTTTTGTCTTAATCGTATACAATCATAGGATAGAAATAAATCGATTGAAATAGAACGTACGCGAAATATTACTCATAGGAATGTGAGATATAACACTAGTAAGATAAGAAATGAAATAAATAAAATATATTGAAAAATGGTAGAAACAGTTAAAAATAAAAGTAAATTGTAGAAATTGGTAAATAAAAGTCAGTAGGAATATTTGTTAAAGCAAATAGAAAGATTTAAAAAATGATTAAGAAAATTAATAAATTATATAACCATTAGTTGGTTAATTCAATTAAATTTTGTAAATTTTATTAAGAAACTTGAAAAAATGTTTAACCAATTATTCATGCCAATTCTTACAATTTGATTATTAAAACTAATATACCGATTATTATTAATAATTCTTCTACAAATATATCAATCGTTTATTAAATATATTAACATAATTGAAATAAATCAATATAAAAATGTATATAAAACTGGTATACAAAATTATGTTTAATAATTATTTTGCAAATATATAAATCGTTTATTAAATTAATCGAAACAATAGAATATAAATTATCATCGGTGTAAATGATTGGAAAGATTTTTGATTATACGTGTAAATAGATAAATAACACACATGTATGAAATATAGGTAAAACTATGTTTAATGAAGTTTGTTAAGACATTGAAGAATGTTTCGAGATAAGACATCGAATGTTTGAAGACGACAAGTAAACTGCTGCGTAAGGATATGTTGAAGGATAACGGAAGAGATGATGGGTTGTTGGGTGTAATTGTTTTATATTCTGGTTATTGTTAGTGTTAGTGATGGTGATAATGTAGTAGTAGTAGTAGTAGTAATAGTAGTAGTTGTGTAGTTGTTGTTGCTAGTGGGTTTTGCTGTCATGCTGACAACGGAACTTGCTTTCAAGGCGAACGCGAGCCGCACGTATTTCAGGGTAAGCTTTGCAAACACGCAACGTTTGCTGCTGACTATACTTGGTGTGTCGGTACCATGCGCAAAATTCTAAACCCTCCAATGACAAAGGAAAACGACCGATCGAATTCTAATTAAATGCTGCGCTACATTTTGACGAAACTTTTCTAATTGTTTCTTGTATTTTACATTTGAAATTATAATTCAACCTGTCAACTCTATAAAACACTCATACTACCCATTATCAAATTTTCTTTTTTTTTCTTTATATTTTTTTGATAAAAATACATATTTGAAAAATAATTATATTAACGAAAGGTACACGTATAATTTTATTATTCCATTTAATAATATTGACAACACACAGTGTGAATTACTTTTATTACAAAATATAAGATCAACGAAAGTAAATAAAATTTGGATTGATAAATGAACAAGCATAGGAAATTAGCATTGGACGATAATTTTGTTGAAAAATTCCAACTAAAAAAATTAAATCGTATGATAAATTGTAAGAAGAATAAAAAAAAAAAACACGAAAGAAGAAAAAGAAAAGAAAAGAAAAAAGGCGAATATAAATATTTATGTTATATCATTTTGATAATGAATATAATATTAGGAAAGAATATATCGTTTAGGTATTTATACATGGAGATTTTATTCCTTCCTTCCCTTTTTTTCTTTTTTTCTTCTTTTTTTATTATATTTAATCATGCACATGTGTCAAGGGGGTTAATATGTACGGAAAAAACTATAGGATCAATACTCTTTATACAGATATATAATAAAAGTGATGCCATCGATCGAATTTAAATATGATATACCTAGTAATAGTTGACCATCGTAAGAACATCGTGCGATAGCATAAGCTACGATTTTTATATACTAGTTATTGTTATAGTTCAAGGCTCTTATTCCGTACTTTTATTATTACGACACGTAAGGTACATACATGTAAGTATTTACTTACACACGAGGTTAACTTGTTCTTCGACAAGAACCAACCGAGAATTATTTATTATTCGAGTTTTTTTTTTTTTCCCCTACAATTTATAAGTGTTAGTTCTTTATTTTTTTTCTTTTTTTTTTTTTTTTTTTTAGTT
>NW_014569568.1:115706-119776 GCF_001313835.1 Polistes canadensis | reverse complement strand
AACACGTTTATATCGTTGATTTTATTCCGACGAAGAATTTTTAATTTACAATTTTGTAATACAGAAATACAAGTAAACGATTTTATGAAATATAATTATGTAAATTAATTATTTTAGATTTAAAGATTATTTCAATTATTTCATAATAATAAAACTCATTAAAAAAAATCATTTTATATATTCATAAAAAGAATGATTGAATAATATAACTTCTTATAAATATATATAAAAATTAAAATTGAATAATATATATCGGAAATAAGATTGAACAAAATAAAATCTAAGTTCATTTCTATGGTGGTTGGGTTGATATAATCCAATATTAATTATACGACAATCAAGTTAATCCTATTTTAATGTATTAACGTATCTAGAATCTCATTTAGTTTTCCGTACCTTTCTTGGAAAATCGAACACTCCCAATGTTGGCGTGCCACTCGAGGAAAACAGATAATCTATTTTCCTTCCATGGTAGAATCTCAATCGGTTGTCCATCTCTCTCTCTCTCTCTCTTTCTCTCTCTCTCGAGAATAGCATGAAGATTGAACTGGTATTAAGGCAATTAATTGAAGCCGACACCTTAGTTCCTGTAATTTACTATACCTCGGACTATAGTTGAAAAGGACGTGTCGCCACGATCTATATTATTCTACTGAATCATACCAAATGCAATCATGCAAATAAATTTCAACCATTATCCTAATAATGGCGTGTACGAACACTAGGAAACCAAAATAAAATTAAAAATCATAATAATAATGATAGAATAGAACAACGAAGTGTAAAAGGAAATGAGAGATAGTGAGAGTGAGTTAGAGAAAAAAATATAATAATAATAACAAGAAAAAAAAAAATGAAAGTAAAATGGCCGCGACCCATTAGGGACGGGGAATCTATTTGTATTACGAAATCACTTTGTCAACAGGAGGGTAAAGCAAGGAATCGATGTCAGGGTTGCCTCGACATAGTGTTCGTTCTAAACGTCGATAAATCCTTCGGTTCACCGCGAATGTTTCCCGCTTATACCCATTGATCTTGTTCTACGATAAAATAAAATTCAACACCTTCCACCTTTACCACCCATTCAACTCCTCAACCCCACAATCCCCCCCTTCCAACTCTCAAACCCTTCACCATTATCACGCACGTATTTCGCGCATAAGCGTATATAAATTTATTGACGATTTGTTAATTTTTCTTAGGAATATTACGAAATGATATAAATGTGTTTGTTTTTTTCTCTCTCTCTCTCTCTCTTTATTTTTCCTAAGTTTTTTTTTTAATTATGTTATATTTCAATATTATTATATTGAATATAATAATGTATATTATATAACTGTAATATATAATATAATATATAATATAATAAAATGAAATATTTTTTTACGGTTTTTTCTTATGATCGTTTAGTGGTTTTATATTGTAGTACTATATTATACTATAAAAGAAGTATAATAAGATTGTCAGTTTGAGATTTGAATGAAGTGGAGATGGGAGGGTGATTTAAGGGAGAAGAAGGCCATTATGTGAATAATTTGGTTTTTTATCATAATTATGAATAATTGTTGTAACTTTGAAACGTATAACACGTCGTCGTAATATTCATAATATTATAATATATTTTAATATATCAAAAAATCTTATTTTTTTTCTCTCTCATATCGTTTCATTTAAATATTTAATATTTATATTTTTCGAAAACATTATTATCTTGGATAATATTATTATCATAATAATAATAAATGACGTATCAAAGTTAAATTCTCTTTTCGATCGATTTTCTTTCTTTTTGTAATTATTATTCTCGAGAAGAAAAATAATATTATTATTCTATGATATTGTATTACAAGATAAATATATTATAATGAACAACGTAGCTCTATATTGCAAACTTATTTCTACGTTTTTTCTACTTATATTTGCATAATTAGGAAAAAGAGTAGAGAGAGAGAGAGAGAAAGAGAAAGAGAGAAAAATACAAAAGAAATCTTAAAAGAAGATACCAAAAAATAATATAATACGAGTTAGCTAACTTTCATTCGAATTAAAACGAAAAAAAAAAAAAAAAACAAAAAGTGTTGAACGAATTTAAATCGCAATTTTTAAATACATGCATACATAAATACAATTGATCAAAAATATTATTAAAATTCACGAAACGGAGAGTCAAACGGGGGTGGTAGAATACAAAACAAAAACAAAAAAAAAACAAAGTAGAAACAAAAGGAAAAAGATGGTAAATGAGCAACCGGAAGTTACGCGGTTCGTAATAATTGAAACGCGGAAACAAGAAAAGAAAAAAAAAGAAAAGGAAAAAAGAAAAGTTTAGAAAAATTTTTAATAAAATTCATATTGACAAGATCGCGTATTTGTTAAAAAAAAACAAAAACAAAAACAAAAACAGAAAAACATAACGCATTCATCGTTCTTCAATTCTCTCTCTCTCTCTCTCTCTCTCAGTTTTTTTTTCTGTTTGCATTTGAAAAGAACGTTAGTAAGTTTTTTTCCCTCTCGGTGCGTTGAAATGTTCCGAAAAGCCGGAACAAAACTTTTCCAACATCTAACCCGCCCTACCCCCCCCCCTTCTCTCTTTCCTTTTTCCCATTCCCGGGGCGCGAGTGAGGGCTGGGGGGGGGAGGGCGGTGTTTTAACAATAGAAGAACGGAAACGCCATTATGAAATTTTTCCGGGATACCACCGGACACCGATTGGACGAAAGCCGAAAACGAGTTTTTCGTTTTTTCGTTTTTGTTTTCCTTTTCCTTTTTCTCTTTCTTTTTTTTTTCATTTTTCGCGAGCGAAGCCTCCCCCCCCCACCCTCCTCCCTCCTCTTATCATTCCCGTCTTTCGTTTCCGTAAATGCAATATGCCTCTTGCATCTCTCTTTCTTTTTTTTTTTTTTTGTTTTTGTTTCTCTACCCTACTCCCTTTTTTACTCTTACCCATTTTTTACCCGGTTTTTCTTTTTTTCTCTTTCTTTTACCTTTACCTTAACTCCCCCCACCCACCCCTCTAACATCTACTTTTACCGTTCAATTTTTTTCGGTTTTTTTTTCCGTCGATACGTCGAACGAAACAATTTTTACACCCTTAGATTTTTTTCACGCGTTCATCGTCTGTATGTTCATGAACGTTCATGTTCAATGTCTGTATATTGGATTTGCATTTTTTTTTATAACGAAAAATAAAAAGGAAAACAAACGAACGAACATAATTAATAATATTTCTTTTAGAAATCTTTTTGGCATTTGCTTTTTTTTTTCACAACAATAGAAACAAATTTTCTTTTTCGTTAAATATATTTAAAAGAAAGAAAGAAAAATATACAAAATAAAATAAATAAAATATAATATAGAACGAGTGGGGTGGGTGGCAGGGTGTTCCATAATCATCAAGGGTAACACAATGAAGGTTTCCCCATTTTTGACAAAACAAAGTCGCCATATTGTCGTCAAATTTACGTTAACGTTGTTTGTTCACGCTACTACTACCACCACCATTACCACCCCCTCCCCCGTCACTACCCCACAAATTCATGCTACAAATATACGTCTTGTTTTTCTGTATCATGCTATTGCCATTGCTATTGCTACTGTTACTGTTACTGTTACTGCTGCGGGTTAAGGTTACTTATCGATTGGCAAAGTCTGACCTAACACTGACATACTTCACTCGCGGCTTCGAGGTCTGACCTCTGTTCCGTATCGTGTATCGACCATTACCATAACCTTACGATTTATATAAGTTATATATCGCGTTTACCAGCGCTTCCACGATCATTCCTAAACGAGCAACCAATGTCCAACCCCTTCATAACCCTCCACCCCCACCCCCATCCCACTCCACTTCACCCCGTATCACCCTTTATCCACCTTCGTTCAGTTTTAGATTACAACGATAACTAACCCGTTTTATATCTAACCCGTCTTCGTTATCTGATCGAACACTATGTCGCACGTTCTGTTATGTTCTTTCTTTTTTTTTTTTTTTTAATTCTCGTTTCATTTAGAACGTTCTGAAAGTAATTTCGTATTTTTATTCCATTTTGTTTTTTTTTTTTTTTTTTTTTT
>NW_014569568.1:111461-112949 GCF_001313835.1 Polistes canadensis | reverse complement strand
TGATCGAACACTATGTCGCACGTTCTGTTATGTTCTTTCTTTTTTTTTTTTTTTTAATTCTCGTTTCATTTAGAACGTTCTGAAAGTAATTTCGTTTTTTTTTTTCTTTTTTTTTTTTTTTTTTTTTTTTTTTTAATTCGAATGATCGTTTCAATCGTGGAATTAGGATGAGTTCGATACTTCGTTAATCTTCAAGGATAGTTTTCTATTGATAGTATTCGATGAAATATTATTTTACAAATGAACAAAGTTGTCCTAGTTGAATGGAAAATGGTTAACGTGGTTTCAGATAAAAGTCGAATGAAATATTTGTAAATGTAATTTCAATTCTTTGTCATGTGGTTCACCAAATATGATGGAATCTTGGGGTACAGGAAGGATAGGTACCCCACCACCCTTTTTGTCAGTACCATCAACTGGAATCAACAATATTGGTGGTGGTGGTGGTAGTGCAATATCAATGACAAATGCATATGTTATACAATCGAGTACTATACAACGATTAATATATTTACAAGCGTTTTCTATTGACATAATATTATTCGTGAAAAATATTGTTTTGCAAGTGAACAAATTTATCCTAATTAAATAGAAAATAATTAAACATGGTTATATTCGGTAATCGTTAATCGATAAAAGTCCAATGAAATATTTGTAAATGTAATTTCAGTCCTCTGACATGTGGTTCACCAACTATGATGGAATCTTGGGGTCCAGGGAGGATAGGTACCCCACCACCCTCTTTGCCAGTACCACCAGCTGGAACCAACAATGGCGGTGGTGGTGTTGGTGTTGGTGGTGTTGGTGCAACATCAATGACCAGTGCAAATGTTGTAAAACCGAGTACAACAGCCCCCATTGCAAGTCCCGAGGGTGTAAGTGACGTAAGTATAATAAAAATATTATCCTTTGAAAACCACCCTTCCCCCTCTTCGATATTGCATCACCAATTAAAAAAAATTAAACTATAATACTATCTAAAAATTGTTTCTTCCCTTTTTGGTTTAATCAGTCTATTCTTTAACGTTTCTTATCGATTTTTCTAAAACAAATTATATGTCTATGATAAATCTGAACATATGACGTCATTTCATGCGAGATACCCTTCCGCTTATGTTAAAGGTTATCGTACTAACATAACCGAGTCGAGTTAATAGCATAGTAGGAGGAAACGTATTTAGGCAGATTAAGTGCTTCTACATTAGAGATATAGGATGAATATATATATATATATATAGGGTGAATCAAAACGTTCTTACGTTCATTATTGAAATGAAAATTTATCATTCATACTTTCATCTTTTTTTCTTTTCTTTTGATATGATAATAAATGCGTTTATAATGCTTGGAAAAATTCATATTACGTAAAGTTGATTTATTTAATGATATTTTCGTTCAAATAAATGAATTTTTCAAAATGTAATTATAAAAATTATTAAAAAATAAATCTCTTCTATTAATATTCTTACGAATAAAATATCAATTGAG
>NW_014569568.1:103124-110596 GCF_001313835.1 Polistes canadensis | reverse complement strand
TATATATTATATATTATGGTATTATACTTTTTTCATAATATAGTAATTTATTATTTGGTATTGCTTGTTACTATTCGTTCGTTCGTTCGTTCGTTCGCAAGACTTCTTGACGCCATGGCATTCTAGTTCCGCGACTCGATCGATATCTGCCAGATACCGAGAAGAGACACTGGACTAGAGGGGGTGGGGGGTAGGTGGGACGGGGTGGGGTGGGCATGAGGGGGCCAGAACACGAACAACCAGATTACTTCTTCGAGTACACCATAGAAATTTGATCATTAAATCCATAATTAATATCTTTGTCACTCATAAATCATTTGTTTTTTTTTTGGTAACTTTAGCTAAATTGTTTCCATCAATTTTATTATTTGATTTGATTTGATTTGATTTGATTTTTTTAAAATGATAAAATATATTTTGTTTTCTTTTTATTTATCTCGACCGAATTTGTTGTATGATATCATTTGTTCGAATGTAGTTTTGTAATTATATTAGAATTTGATCGTTGAAAGATCCAAAGAAAAATTAGAATTCAATTTTTTCCGTCATAGAATTATTATAAATATGGAATTGTAAATATTTGGTATAATGTATGGAATGTATAATATCATTTTTGTCGGATAAGATTGTTGCATATATTGTTCAGTTGTTTGTTAACTTAGCTATCATATATTATACGTACATACATATATATATATATTTTAATATTATATCGCATGCTATCTTTTTTCATGACACAAGTGTTGACGGGTTAGTGTGTGACCTTTTGCCTTTAAATGTCGTGTAATCTGTAATTGTACTTTGTCATATTGTATGTTCGAAGGAAAAGAAAAAAAGAAAAGAAAAAAAAAAGGATTAAAAAAAGGATTAAAAAAAGGGATGAATATTATATCGAATTTTTGTCGATATAAAACTATATATTGAGAAAGAATAATGGCGGATAAATAAGTGCAAATTTAAATAATATAAATGTAACAATTAAAAGTTTTTGAACAATTCATTTTTGTAATCCTTCGTACGTATTTTTCTTTGCGCGTAGATTTGGTATTATTGTTTATCTTTCGTACGCAATTAATTGTTTAACGTTGTAAACATATATTTGTTATTATCTTTTAATTATTTTTTTTTTATTAATTTCTTCTTTTTTCCTTTCTAAAATAATTTGTCTATACAAAAGTCCCGTCCGTCTGTCTCTCCGTGGTTTCTTTACAATCTTTGCCTAATTAATATTTAACAAATAAAAAATCAAATTTCCTTTTCCTCGTCCCCCCTATGCCCACCCCCCCACCACCCTTTTTTCTTTCTTCGTTTTTATTTCATATGAATTTTATTTCTTCTTCTTCTTCTTCTTCTACTTCTTCTCCTCCAACAATAAAAAAAACCAAAAAAAAAACAAAATTAAATGAAACTAACAAACCCAACAATGAAACAAACAAACAAACAAACAAATCTCCCCGTAATTGTCAAATTCAAAAGTCAAACATCGGAAAACTATTTTAGTAGCGGGCAGAGGTAGCGAACACGTCACCCTCGAGAGAAGGCCAGCAACAGTCGATAACCTCACCGAAGGTAAAACAGGAAGAAAAGGGGCACTCCCTTGCTCCATCTTGGTTTTTCATTTTTACCGACCGAGTCGAGCCGGCGAGTTTGCACCCCCCTCATTTAATTACAAACTCTTACCAACCGCTTGCGGCTTCTTTTTCTTACTTGTTTTTTTTTCTTTTATTTTTTCCTTCTTTAATTTCATTAGCTTATTTTTTTTCCAAGAGATAACGTTACTCGTTGTCCAAACGGAGAAAGCTTTCATAGGCCTGTGTTTTTATTGCTCACAATCTACTACTACTATTATTATAATAACTATACTACTACTATTATATATATATATATATAAATTGGTCAATAAGTTCATACAATTTTTGTCGTTCGTTCATATTTTGATTTAAATATAAATTTTTACTTTGTAATACTATTTATATTTGTGTTGTTTTTTCTTTTTAATATTTTTTGTTATAATAAAAATGAATGAAAGTCGACAAATATATCCGTTTCGTTAACGGTAGAACTTATTGTTCGATTTATTATATATTATTTTTGTTATTCATTTGAAAGAGTTGCATTATAATATATTGTATAATCCAATCTAGGGGTGCCGCCATATTGTAAAAGCTCTGAATTTGTATTTACATATTATTTACATTTACTATTCTCTATTTTATCAAACGAGCACCGTAGCCTCGCTCGGCCAGCCACGTTTGCGCACCAATCAACACCGCTATTATTAAGTTTTCTAATGCTTTATACGATCATTTGCAATCATCGATAACGACAATACATTTAATCTCTATTTTATATTCGATAGATACAAATTTTATTTATTTATTTAATTATTTTCACTAATTTTTCTAATTGTCAATGAAATTTTTCTACGGGTAATGAAGAAATCGTTTTTATCGACATATGCGGGAATTTATTTTTGTCTTTTTTTTTTCGTTAAAAATTAATTTCCTCGATAAGTTGAAAACGTTCGGCTGGTCGAGAGAATGAAATAATTTTGATTATAGTGATTTTATTGTTTTTAAAGTTACGATTTAAATATCATAATCAGCCAAATTTATCTTGACTCATTTAAGGGATGTTTTTATAATAACGAATTTAATGAAAATATGAAATTAACTATATTTATATATATTTGCAGTTATATGTAACGTGTTAGGAATATTGTGCAATATCGAATGTGTTTGAATTTTCATAAATATATTAATCATTGTACAAACCATCATCGAATATATTCATCTATATTCATCGTTTCTATTTCTACGAGAGTTTTGACATATTCATATTTATCAACACACAGGATGAGATATTTAAATAAGAATAATTAATTAATTAACGTTATTTTTATGATTTTATGAAAAAAAAAAAACAAATGACGAATATTTCAAAATTTTCTCAACAAATTATATTTTATCATTACACTAACTTGTTTTTCAAGTAATATAAACCTATATGTAAAATGAATAACTCTAATAAAATCATAAATAACAAAATGTTATTTAAATATTCTCATTTTTAAATGACTCACGTATTTTAAAGTATAGAATATTGTCTTAACCAAAAAAAAAAGAAAAGAAAAATGATTGACACCGTTTTTTGACGAACATTTAAAACTTCGTTCTTTCTTTCACAGGTATGCAGCTTCTATAGTGCGGATTGATTAACTCATTTACTGACACACTCTTATTTAATGCTTTTAGATCGAGATATAGGCTCGGTTTTTTTTTTTTAAGTTCTTTAATTATCTGTTCACTTAGATATATCAGTAGATTATTAAATTAATTCATTTATAATTGATTGTTATTTTAGTCTCTCGTATATTTATTATGTATCATTAAATCTGAGAATGATTGCGTTTAATATAATTTTAATAAATATTCATACACGTTCTTTGTTTTTTTGTATTAATTATTTGTATTATTTATTGTCAAATATTCTTGTTTTATTTTGTATTTTTTAGTGTTTTTCACAAGTTGAGAGTATCTATAAAGTTTATCTGCTTGACGTTAACACATTCATCGTAATTATTTTATGTTTTTAGAATAAACATTTTTTTTAGAAATTAGTTTTCTATGAAATTATTATTAAAGTATTACGAAGTATTACAAAAATTGTGGGATCGAGCCTGTATTTCATATTTCTAGAAAATTTTAGAATATAACAGAAGTAAATAAATTTTATCTATGAGATATATAAATATATACATATATATTTAAAAAAAAAAAAGAGAAAAAATGAATCAACGAATAATTTTGACAAATGACGATGGATAACATTGACGTTTTTCCCTCTTTTAGCAGCGAAACATTCGAAAATCTTCCCTGGTGTTGCATCGGAAAGCGATTTACAAAAATGGAGAACATCCAAGGATCGAAAATCACCTTCTCTAAGTCAAATGGGACCGGATTCTATCAAACACAAAGTAAGATAACATTTTATATACATTTTTCATAACGATTTATATTAATTCATATTTGATTTTTTCTTTTGTGTATTCATTAGTTATTGTATATTATTGTATATTATGCATTTTAGATTATTTTAATTCGTCGAAAGAAAAATCCAGAAGTTTTTAAATAATTTAATAACGAAAAGATTAAATTTCCAAAGCCACATTTTTTCTTTTTCAGATTGTAAAACTACGAGGTTTACTTGTTGAATTAAAAAAAGAAAAAAATGAAAAACTTAATTGAGAATCTAAAAAGAAAAATGAAAATAGTTTAATTCATTGTTTATATTATTTACGAACTTTTGGCACACCTTTTGCAATATCCGTGCATATCGAATAAAAATGATTAACCCGATTAGATTTGAATATGAATTCGATTAGAAATTTGTATGTTTAAATACGATCAGAATATGAAATGTAAGGGTTATTAGGAACAACATTTATATAGTACAGTAGGCTTATGCATGTTTAAAAATTAGTAATTTTTTTGTTTTGTTTACTGTATACCATACACGCGTGGGTTAATATTTTTGATAATTAATATAATAAAATATATTTTATATATTAATTTTCGCATATAACAAATATTCATGAACATTACATCAATTTATCTGTAGATAAATACTAATTAGTAATAATAATAATAATAATAATAATAATGCGTATATATGTATATATGTCGTACCAAGGAAGGCAAAAAGGAAGAACAAAAATTTATATTGTTGTTTCTTATTTTACAATTTTTTAGTTCTCTCTGCAGGACAACGGCTCGGCGAAATATTTTCAAGGAGCAATGCACACGCCAAATATGGGTGAAAAAGTAGCACAGGTAAGGGCACGAACAATTTTTATCCTATCTATTATTTTTCTTTTTTTTTTTTTTTTAAATAGAAAAAAGAAAAATGGCAGATTGGTGCTCGACGAAACATTATCGATTGCAAATCGTAACATCTTCGAAGTATCATCGAATGATTATTATTATTATTTTCTTATATGGGGTAGAGACTTATATACATACATACACATTTTTAATAGTATATTTTAAAACCTTTAGTTTCTGTTTTTATCAATCACGTAGAAAACGATATTCACTTTCATTTTGCTCCTTTTTATATTTTGTTCAAATTAATAAATTTTATAATCGTTAGAATAGTTCCTTTTATTTTGTCTTGGATATACTTTAATACGGCCCTGGACTGGCGCCATTCAGACTATGCCGCAGTATCGTGTGTAAAATAATTCAAGCACACAACTTGAGAATGATTTTCTACGTGTGTCGAGAATTAACAGCTAGTTTCTATATTTAGAATTAGAATTCGTTTTTTGTTTTCTTTTTTATAACGCTAATACGAGTAATTGATTTGTAATATCATTCGTGAAGAATAATATTTGATTAATTCTGTATTAAATATTACATACGATTTATTCGTTCGTATGTGTAGGTATTTATTGGATAACTTTTAAAAGTTATAGAAAAATATTTGTAATATTAAAAATATTAAACATATTATCCAACACATATTTACACGTACGAAATATTCTTTCGAAGAACAAAAAAATTGATACTCGACTATTCTAAAAAAAAAAAACAAAAAAAAGAAAAAAAAAGAAAAATGATTAGACTGTAACCTCTCAAGAATTTCTTTAGAATATTTTTTGGGGATGGGTTGATTCTGTATGGTTCTTAGAAAAATTCAAGTATCTCGTCTTGTCATACCTGTCATCTCGAGGGGGTTGGTAAGAGTAAAAAGGAAGGGGATGAAGAGAATTTTTTTTCAAGTGATTCTCACCCCTCACTCGAAACCCCTTTTTCTAAGACGGTGTTACAGTCTTTAAACAATTTTCAACGTTTCGTGCCTACATTGAAGTACTTATCCTCGAAGCAAACTTCCCCCAAAGGTATACACGAATCTATATATATATATATACACATATATGTTTGAATGTATTATATGCAGTTCTACCTATACAAGGTGTCCCGAAAATAGCTTCACGATTTTTAGTAGATCAAGTATATGAATGAATCCATATTTACATAAATCCACAGGTGTATCAAACTGAAGTATGTCAAATTGTAGTTTTAAAGTGTTTAGTAGTCAACGGTGTTAACGTTCGAACGTTCGATAGACTATTTGTTCTTTTTGTTGAACGAAATAGAAACATGGTCTAACCCAACGTTAGTATCGATAACCGATAGTAGAATACTACACGACTGCAAAACAATATTTTTTTTCTTTGTCGTTATTTTCTATTCTCGAAAGTTTCGTAGGTTGGTTCGTCGACCGTGCGGTTGAATAAAAATAATAAATGTTGGATAGGAAAAAAAATGGTTGAAATATTTAGAAAATTTATATACTATAAGCTGAAAAATATATTTCTTCCAAGAGAGAGAGAGAAAGAGAGAGAGAAAAAAAACAACAAGAATGTTAGGTAAGCGAAAGGGGTTTGAAATATTTGTTTGAGTTCGAGTTACGTTTAAATTCGTCTCGACGATTATTCGTTGTATTTTTTTCTCGAGTGGAAAAAGGAAAACAAGAGAAAAATAATACAAAATGGCAATGGAATCCGATCAATTCTTACAACGATTTGTTTGAAACGAAGAAAATATTGCAACAATGTCTTTTTTAAATCGTCCCGACTTTTCTACGACAATATATATAATTTCACAATAAAAAAAAAAGAAAAACTAAAAGAGAGAAGATAAATAAAATAGGCGAGAAAATCGAATATCGATAGAAGAAGAAGAAGAAGAAGAACGCCTTAGGGTGCGAGTCGATGTATCCAATTTCAAATCGAAATAAACCATGTCGATAAGGAAGAACTCGATATCAAAGAGAAAAAGAAAAACCTTCCTTTCCCTGGTTGTGAATTCTTTCGTAAGGATGGAACAAAAGTATTGTGTCATTTTGCATTAAGAAGAAAAAGAAAAAGAAATAAGTATGAAAGAAATAGAAGAAAAAAAGAAATATAAACGGGGAAAATTCGTCGATTGGAATATGGAAGAAGAGAAGTTACCCCCACTATTCTCACTCAATCCCCCCCACCACTACCATTGGCGATTTGCCTTTGGCTAAAGTACCGGAAGAAAAAACGAGACGGAACTAGACAGACTGAGTGTGGGAGTGAGTGAGTGAGAGCGTGGGGGAAAGAGAGAGAAAAGATGCGCGCGCAGGTTTTACCGCTAGGTGGCCGGTAGTTTGGTATCCTCGTCGACAGGCGGCGTGCTGATCAGTGTCGCAGTGTCCCCCGTCCTGCCCGGCAGGTTGCACACCGTCGGCACTCCGTCCACGTCGTCTCCGAGGGAAAAAATTCGCACACACATATGTAAAACGGTATCGAAAAAGAAATTCGAAGAAGTTGTTTTTTTTTTTTGGACTCTTCTTCACGGGCACGTATTATATTAACGTTCGAACGAAAGAAAAAAAAAAACAAAATATATATATATATATAAACATACATATATATTTTA
>NW_014569568.1:99631-103104 GCF_001313835.1 Polistes canadensis | reverse complement strand
GATGATTGATAGAAAAAAGAAATATATTTAGAAGAAAGGGGGAAAAAATATATATATATATAATATTAATTAATAATATCAAATTGCATAGGGAGTGGGGGTAATTTTTGTCGAAAGTAAAAAAAGTAAGAAAGAAAGAAAGAAAAAGGAAGAGGGTGAAAGAGAATAAGAGAGAGAGAGAGAGAGAGAGAGGGGGTAGTAGTCATAGTCGGTAGGTGGTTATTATCGTCGATCGAAGGTGGAACGTTGCAAAATGGATTTTGACCTCCTCGTCGCGTTCGCGTCTCCTCCTCGTCCTCGTCCTCGTCGTCGTAGTCGTCGTCGTCGTCATAGTCGTGGTTGTCATCACAGTCGTCGTTAGTATCGACTTGTGCGTCACGACCATCCACCATTCGTAAACGCGAATTAACATATTTCTTTATTTTATAACAATTTTATTTCATTAATCGTTAATTCATTTTCTTTCGTTTATAAAACTATGAATTCTCATCGATCAGGGGTGAAGGGTGGGGGATGGTGGTGGGTGTTAAAACGTGTTCACTTCCCTGTTTTTTTTGTATTTCATTTCCGCCCCCCCCCCTTATATTTCAACCTCTCAACCGGATAATATTATTTCATCCCCTACTATCTTTTTTTCCATTTATTTCGTTGATAAAAAATAAGAATAAAATATTCACAAATGGAAATAAAAATATTCGATTAATAATCTTAGTACGCGTAAACTTTCGCGTAAATCTTAGATCGATTCGAATCTCCCTCCATTACTTTTTCTTTTCTTTTACGATCCGAACGTTTAGGGTGGGTAGGAGGGGGTGGGGAGTAGTAGGGGGTAGTAGGAGAGGGATAAAGAAGCGCGAAGTAATCGAATCGTGGTCAACCCCGAACAGGCAACGCGCGAGAAGAAGAAGCCCTTCATTGCAAATGAGCGTTAATGTGCTGCTACTGTTATTACCTTTGACGTATTAATGCGATCTGTGTGTGTGTGTTTGTTTGTTAAAAAGATAGACAAGGATAGAGATAGATAACCGAGCGAATGTGAGAAAGAGAGAGAAAGAAAGAGAGAGAAACGTGGCGTGTTTCATTCTATCTTTTTGTGCAACGTCATTTTGACCGAACAAAGGGAATACTGAATTGGGAGTGGAAGGGTTGAAAATTTAGCCTCGTCCTTAATATTCTTCTCCTCTCTCATCTCTTTCTCTCTATATTAATATTTATATTATTATTTAAATAGAATTTTTCTATATATTTCAATTTTTTAAATCTTTATATGTATTATTATTATTTTTTTAATGTTCGCATTTGTTTGAATTTTTGTTTGAAATATATAATTATATATCATGAGAGTGAGATAAAGAGAAAAATAATGAGAAATAAATGAAGTATTTAAAAATTATATATCCTAACGATACGACACTACAACAATAATAATAATAATAATTATAATAATTTGATCATTGAAAAAAATTGAATATTTTTTATTGGACTGTTTGTAAAATTTGATTCTTTTCGGATTTTGATCCACGTGCGCTCGAGAACGCGTGTGTGTGATCGTGTATATATAGATATATGTGTGTGTGTGCGTGTGCGTGGAGGGATATGTGTTTAAGTAAGTTTCTACACGCATACTAATACATTAGAATTCGTTCGTCGGTGTTATATACCATTGCACGGATATGCGTGGGCGCAATGAAATTTAACGGGGTAAATAAAATGGCGGACGGAAGGAAGGTTTGCGAGTAGGATTCGAGACTTGCATTAGTAAAATAATATTTTCTCATTTTATTTTTTTATCTTATCTCGCGTGAGAAGGTATAATTTAAAATATAAGTATATTTGTCTCTATTTCTAGTTTATTTTTTTTTATTTCTTTCTTTTTTTCTTTTCCCACCTATACGCTTTTTCCTTCCTATCATTTACTATTATTTTTTGTCTTTATTTATTTTTTTCTTGGAGAGGGGGTGGGGGTGTTTCTTTCAGAAGAAAAAATATTGATTCGAATAAAAAATATTCGGTATAAGTTTGTAATATAAATAAATAACGATTAGATTATCATCGTTTAACAAGATCTAATTTTGAGTATAAAATTATCGAATGCATTTGAGATAAAACGTAATTATCTGAAACGATTATTGTTATAATTGAAACACCGATTCGTCACTAACGTGTATAATATATTTTCTTTCTTTAACAATGAAAAATAATTATCCCCATTTTATAATCCACGAATAATAACGTATTTATATTCGTATTCTTCTTCACGTTGACTAAAAAAGAAAAAGAAAAAATACAAATAAAAATACAAAGTATTGTCAGAGAGAGAGAGATATCGCAAATAGTTGCTAGCACTCTTCATTCTAATCGATATTATTATTTCCTTTATTCTTATATATCTTTCACGAGTATTATTATAATATAGTTTTGTTCGCTAATGTAAAGAAACATATCTATAGGGAAAATTTGTTGGCAAGTTTAGAAGACGATAAGCGGTTAAGAATAAGAAAAGGATGAAGTAGCAGAATAAGAAGAAGAAAAGTAATAGGAGGAGGATGAGTAGAAGGATGAGTAGAAGGATGAGTAGAAGGATGAGGAGAAAGAGGCTGGAGGGAGGGAGGGAGGGGTGGATTAGAGATACGGGTTGGTCCAACTTGTGCCAAACGTATCAGCAGCGAGAGTCCATTTTCCTTTTATCGACAAAATCAATGGTTAACTCTCTCTCTCTCTCTCTCTCTCTCTCTCACACTCATTTAGAAACGAATGTGTGTTCCCATCGTGAAACGGGCCACCTGCCAAAACATTTCCTGACCTAGAAGGCATTCGGTATATTTGGTAAGATCAGGGCTACAAGAACAGGGGTAGGTTGGGGTGGTATGGGGAGGGGGATAAACCAGGGATAAAGACGTGTCTGGAAAAAGAGATGGATGTACTAATAGATATATATATTTATATAGGTATAAAAAGTTAGAGAAAGAGAGAAAAGGGTAGAGAGGTGAGGAAGAATTTCTCAAGTGGGAGGTGACAAACGAAAATCTATAGAAATTCGGTAGGGTGGGGTGGGGTGGTTTCTTCCTGGTGTATCCTTTTAATCGGCTCATTCGTAAACGAACGAACTCGCGGTGACAAGTTCGGGAGGGAATCTCTCATTGAAGATTTAGAAATATTTTTCTTTGATTTGATTTGATTAGTTTGTTTGTTTGGGGAACGAGTAATTTTTGATAAACGGTGATTAATATACTTGTTTCAAGACATTTTATTTCCAAAGTGTTAATTATATGGAACAATTCGCATGAAAAGAATAAGTTGGAGGAATGAAAGATGAATAGAAGAAGAATAGGATAATCAGGGAGAAAAGGGATTGAAGAAAGAAACGTTTGTTTTTGTTACTCCTTACGATTATTTCGTTTCATTCTTTCTTTTTATTTCTCGTTCTGTTTTATTTTATTTCTAGTCTTTTCTTTTTATTTCTTTTTTTTTTT
>NW_014569568.1:97071-98821 GCF_001313835.1 Polistes canadensis | reverse complement strand
TCTCTCTCTCTCTCTCTCTCTCTCTCTCTCTCTCATATACGAACGTACTATATATCTTTCTCTTTCTATTAGAAACACGGCTCGAACATAATGCGCTTCTTTCTCGAACGTTAGTCCGCAGTCCGACCTCTCTCCGGTCTTTACGGACCGGATAATTCAAACTGACAGATAAAAAAAAAAAAAAAAAAAGGAAAAAAAAAAAATTCTCTAATTTCGTTAACGAATTATTCGAGAAAACAAATCATTTTTTGTTTCTCGATCAAATTTATATTTCTAAATTGTTCTTTTTTTTTTTTCTATCTAATATAAATATTATTATACACACGGTTGACGAATTTTTGTATCGCAGAAAAAGTCACGCGAGTAAGCGGTTCGTTTATAACAAAATAAAAAAAAAGAATATTCGACCAGAGATAAGTGGAGAAGATAAATAAGAAAATTACGAAGAAGAAGAAGAAGAAGAGGATAATATTATCGGGTGGTGTAACTAAAAACGAATTTTTTTTTGTCTACGTTAATATAAAAACGCAAGACTGTATAATAATAATAATAAAATTATTAAAAATTGTTCGCGAGAACGACGACGATGATGCGTCATCGTTCGGATCTTTGCCAATTATTTTTTGGTGAAAAAGAGAAGAGGACTAGGAATATGGTGAATAACAAACAACAACAACAACAACAACGATTAAATAAAACTAAGGAAGAATCTTTGGAATAACGTTGGTTTGATTAACGAATTGGTGATCAAAGTTAATAGAAAAGAAAAAAAAGAAAGAAAGAAGAAGAAAAAGAAGGGAGATTGATCGATTGATCTAATCGATAATAGTAACTGCCTAATACAATGGAATAAGCAACGAATTTATACAAATTATTTTCTAAAATAATTTGATACTCTTACTTTATCTACTAATATATCATTTATGCTCGTATAATTATTCATAATATTCTCGATATTACAATTACCCTCTTACCTATCCTCCTTCCACCCTCACCCACGCAACGTTTTCTTTGTCTGAAAACTAGAAAACAATAAAGAAAAAAGTCCCCCAAAAATAGAGAAGAATAGAAAATAAAAGAATAAAAGTAAAAAAAAAAGAAATACTAATAAAAAGGGAGATAATAAAATAGAAAAAAAAGAAATAGAAGATTAATAATAATAATAATAATAATAATAATAAGATCGTGTTTGGATAGACAAAAAATTGCGTAAATGACCTAAATGAGCGATGACGACGAAAGGGTGATAACAGGAGCCGAGGTGTTATCTTTGCGTAAGTCACGTTGGGTGGAAGAAGTAAAAAAAGGGGAAGAGGGGGATACCGAAGAAGAGGAGGAGGAGGAGGATAGCGAAAGAAGTGAAGAGGGTGAAGCACTCGACTCCTGTGAACTGGCGCCCCACAGTGCAATGAGTGTGGGGGCTGGTAGGGTCGACTCCCCCAGCCCCCAGGATATTAGGCTCCTCCATGATCTTGTCGAGGACCTTTCCAAGGAACAAGATGAGAAGATCAGACCGCGTGCCGAACAGGTGAGCTTTTATTTACCATCCAATCGGATTCAACATTTATCCTATTATATGAATGATCTCTCTCTTTTACGTGATCAATTTTAATGAAAATTATATTGATTATTATTGTTATATGTATACGATTTTATTTATTTATTTTCGTGATTAATTGAAGGAATAATTATCTATAATATTTCTTTTTTTTTTTTTTTTTTTTTTGCTTTCAAAAGTCTTATTATCAAA
>NW_014569568.1:89954-96816 GCF_001313835.1 Polistes canadensis | reverse complement strand
TATATATATATGTGATCAAATTTATACTCATGATTTGAAATTATTCTCAAGGAATAATTATTTATAATAGTTTTTGTTTTTTTTTTTTATATATTTCAATTCAAATCGAATATCACAGATCAAGTATATTATTATTAGATTATTAAATTAAATATATAGACTGTTATTTGAAATATTTGATCAGTTTTTGGTTCATTAAATTCCACGTGATTTTGATCATTTGTTTATATTAAAAAGCAGCAATGTTTATTCATACGTTATAATTGATGTACGATTGATATATCAATTGCGTGTGTAGGAATTATTTTCTTAAATAAAATATTACAAATATATGATAAATTTTCATCGGTAAGAATAATTTATTTTGTTTGATAATAAATAAAAGACGAGTTTAAATAATAACAAATTATCGAATTTAGTAAATTCAACTTTCTTCGATGATCTATATTATCTAATTACCTTCCCCCCCCCCCGAAAAAAAACAAAACAAGTGGAAAAAAAATGCAAACCAATATAGATTCTGTACGAATAATAATATTCGAGTAAGTAGTAATAATAGTAAGTAATATTAGTAGTATTAGATACGCTATAGTCAGACAATGCCAATGCACACATTCCGACATCTATTGTGTCGAAGGAACAAAAGGAATAACAAAAAAAAAAAAAAAGCGGGAAAGGGATGAGAGAACGAATGGGGGTGGGTGGTGGGAATTGGAATCAAATGAAGATAATTACGATGATGTAACGAACCATGTAACATTTTTAGTTCCATAATCGTTTTCTATCATCGATTCCCATTTATCGCAAAAATGATGAAAAAGAATAATAATAATAATAATAATAAAAATAATTCTAATCGGATAAAATATCTTCAAATATATCTACACATACGAGTTAAATGTTACTCGTATATCTTAAACAAAAGACATAAATGAGGATGAGTTATTGGTAGAGGGTGGAACGCGAGGGGTTTCCATTGGGGTTGAGATAAGAAGCTTGCCATTAAAAAGAAAAAGAAAATGTTCATTTGACAAATGTGTCAAACGTTTTACCACCATCTTTTTGATCTAGACGAATGACGTGGTGGAGAAAAGTGGTGAGGGGTGAGAGGGGGGAGAAGGGGGGAAAAAAAGATAAACGAACGTGAAACGTGTGAATGTTCTTTTTATCTTTGACTTTTCTTTTTATCTTTTTTTCTTTTTTTTTTCTTTCTTTCTTTTGGTTTTCGACAGGAGACAGAAAATTGATGTCACGTCGAATTAATATTGATAAGTTTGAAAATGTAAAGAATGAAGAATAATGTGTCGGCCGTTTGTTGTGGTTATTGGCTCTCTAACATGCAAGCCCCGATTTTTATTATTCTCGTAAATCATTGATTAACTTAAGGAAAAACTAGGATCGAAGTGAAATGATTCGAGAAAAGTCGTAGCTCGTAGGATAGATAAAGTTCAACTAAGGTTTTTATCGTATAGTAGGACATATTTGATTTATTCTTTACGTACTATTAAATAATTTTTATATTCTTCTGCTAACTTTGCGTTTTATTTCAATGTGTTCAAATAAAGTATCAATAAGGAAAAAAAAACTAGGCATTGTCTTCATTTGTTATTTGATATATGATAATATTATTAGAAATAATTGAATAACACTTACGTGTTTATAGTTTCGATATAAATTTTTTGTTCAGGTACGTGTGTGTATTTGTAATAATTATATAAACATTTTAAAACAAATAATATATTTATTTAAAATAAAATAATCTCGCGGATATATTTTAGTCGAAGAAGAAAGAAATAAACGAGAAGTTGTTTTGTTGCGAAAAAGAGAAAAAAAGAGGAAAAATTTATTAGAATATTTTAAACGAGTAAATGAACAATTTTTAAATGTCTATAAGAGTCCAAACGATTGTTGTAAAATTGAAAAATGAAAAAAAAAAAAGAAATGATCGACGATATAGATGAATAAAATAATTTGGTAAGCGATAGTAATATTGAAACTTTTGTTATATTACTTCGAAGAATTTAATAAAACAATTTTTACATGCCAACGAAATGGCGAATGTTATTTCGAATATTCTACGATCGTGGAAATAGGAAAATATTTGAAGAATCATATGATAGGAATGTGTAGAAAATGTATATGCATATAAATAATAAAAAATCAAGGCAAATAAATATACAAAGTTGAAATTACTTAAACACAAGTGAGGAGAAAAATAATAACAATAAAATTATAATAAACACTGCGACAAGTATATCACAACTCAATCAAAACTTGTACACATTGTAATAAAATAAATTAACTTGGAAAAAATGGGGAAAGCAAATTAAAATTCAAACGATTCAAACAAAAAGCATCTCAAAGTAAGAAATCTTATTAAAAAAGTAGAAAATTAATAAACAACCAAAAAAAGTAGTAAAACCCTTACGCGTTCGATTCTTTCACATTATAATCAAAATTTAAATTAACGAGTTGAGAAAAACAATTGGAAAAAAACAAAAAAAAATATAACGAGACGCGATTAAAAAAAGAAAAAAAAAGAAAAAAATACGTGTCCAGAAACTAATAATTAAACTAGAAAAATATACATAGGTATATACATACACATATAATACATAAAGAAAGAAAGATAGATAGATAGAAGTAGGTGTAATTGGAATGTAGGCCGTGTCCTCGAGCAGAATACGTGGAAATGGTGGGTGGGAAGGGGAGGAGAGGAGGGTGACGACGAATATCGGACGACACAAAAGGGGTATAGCAAGAAGGGGTAGTTTAGCCGAGAAAGGGGGTGAAAACCAGGCGACTAGCAGACTGTACAACTGACATAACCCCCTTGTTTTCTTGTTTCCACTTCATTTCTTTCAATCATCATCATCATATCGTCTACGTGGCGTAAGAAATGTCAGATTTAGTTTCGTTATAAACATTAAAAGAAAAAGAAGAAGAAGAACATACAAAATATATAGGATTACTATAAATGTTTCGTTATAGTTCCGCTTGAGGTCTCTGCCATCGAATTCGACGGTGACGCCGTTGCCGTTGATTGGTTGGTTGGTTTTATCGGTGGCAGCGTTGCAAGCGCAGAATCGGAAGCTTGCGCGTACGCGCCGAATCAATAAGAACTGAAAGAGAAAGAGAGAAAGAGAGAGAGAGAGAAAGAGAGAGAGAGAGAGAGAATACAGGTGGGTCGTCGTCGTCGTCGTCGTTGTCGTCTAGGTCGTGGTAATCGTCGTGGTTGTTGTCGTCGAGAAAGAACGGTGTGCGTTTTTGGTAAACCTTCCCCCCCCACCACCACCACCATCTTATTTTAACGGCGCTGTGCTGGGCTTACGGTATCACCGTTAGACGCGTTTATAACAAAAGAAAAATATTTAGAAAAAAAAGAAAAAATTAAAAAAAAGAAAGACTGGGTGAAATAATAATAATAAGAGTATATTAGTATAGCAAGTATATATACAGACACACGAGTGAAAAAGCAAACCCGGGGGGTAGAAAACCCCGCGTCTTTTCGCGCGCGCATAAGACCAACTCAAAGAGAGAGAGAGAGAAAATTGATAAAGGATATAAATCACCCCCATTTGTTTTTTTCACCCCTTGGTGTCCCGTGTTAAATTCCTCTCTCTGTTTCTTTGTTTTTTTTTCTAAAAAAAATATTTGTAAATTTAAGTATTAGGTTAAACATTAGTGAGTTGGTGAACAAGAGAGAGAGAGAGAGAGAGAAAGAGAGAGGGGGAAGGTGGGGGAAGGTGGTAATGTCTCGCCCGGTGAAACATCCGCAACGATCCAGACCGGATGGACGCACCCCGAGACTCGCGTGGCCCAGTGTCGATAATGCTATTTACTATTCTTAACGCTATTTAATGAATTATATTTGATTATTAATCGATATATATTTCACTCTAACAATTATTTTTGTTTTATTAAAATATTTTACACGGATCTTCGTAGTTGTGTCGTAGTTGTCGTCGTCGTCGTCGTCGTGGTGTTGGTGATGGTGATGGTGATGGTGGTGGTAGTGATGGTAGTTGTTGTTCGAGTGAAATCGATTTAAGTTTTTATCCTGGAAATTTACTTATTTGAATATTTGTCCAAATTTGAGAAGGATTCGTATGAAATATGAACGAACGATTTAAACGATGATTAATTATTAATATTTTGTTAAATATTTAATGTGTTAATATTTATTACATAGGTAATACACACAAAAGGATTTTAATATTATTCGTGAGATATAATTGATAGTGTTATATATTATTGGGAAAGTAATCATCAAGAACAGTTTTGTGGTAGTATAAAAGAAGAAGAATAAAAATAAGAAGAAGAGAATTTTGAGCAACAACATGGACTCGTCGTCATCGTCGTTGTCGTCGTCGTCAGCAACCTTTTGTGTTCCTTCGGACCATCGTCCGTCCATTTCTTCTTCGAACTCGCATTAACGTTAAAACAATTAAACGCGCAAATTTTTGTATTATTCTCTGGAATTTTTAATATCTCTCTTTCTCTCTCTCTCGAAAGAAAAAAGAAGGGGATGAAAAATCATAGCATTACAATAATCTCAACGTTCGTTTAATAAATATTAAAAATCAACGAAAAACAAAAGACGAAAAAGAGAAAGAGAAAGAGAAAGAGAGAGGGTTAACAAACCCAACCCAAACTCACCACCCTATCAACCAATCCAACCCTCTGAAAATAATAAACAAATCTGTGTTGGTTAACACGAAATGGATGCTCTGCGTGCGCGAGTGATTTGGACATTTCGTAGATACGTTTAATATTGTATTTGTTCGTAATCTACAAAAAAAGTGAAAGATACAAAATTTTTATTTTGAATTTATAAGTAAAAGAAAAAGGAAGAAGAGAAAGTAATCAAGAAAAATAGAAACTACTGTAAGAGAGAAGAGAGAAAGAGAATAAGAGAAACAAAGAGAGAGAAAGAGAAAATATACAATTATCGTATTGATGAAAGAGAAAATTAAGGGAAAGAAAAATCTAACGTTTGATTATTTCATTCGATTATCGTCCAATAAGATTTTGTGATTGATCTGAAAGGGCGCGTGTTTTCTCCTGTGTTCGTTTCCCCCACCACTTTCACTACCACTACCACCACCACCACCTTCTCCTTCTTCCACCCTCTCTCTTTCTCTCTCTTTCTCTCACGTACACACGCTCATTAACTTTCCTACTAATAAATTTAAACGAAGAGAGAGAGAGAATTTGATTTATATCAATACATATATAATATTTGAAATATAAAATTAGAAGGGGAAGGAAAATATTAAAAGAAATAAGAAAAATATAATACGATCGTGGAATTATATAAATTGAGAACATCTCGATCGAATATTATTATTATTATTATTAATTAATATTAGATATCGTGCCAAATTGATTTCATTAAATAATTAATATTAACGACAAATTTAATATACATCGTTCATCGAAACGAAATCTTTGATAATAAGACTTTTGAAAGCAAAAAAAAAAAGAAGAAAAAGAAGAGGAGGATTATATTAAAACTACCCTCCCTCTGACACACACCCTAACGCTCAACCCTCGTACCTGTACAGCATAATTATGTTTGTTTAATTGTCTACTAAAAATAATAATTTGTGCCTGACGTATCAACTGTTGGAAATTTTTGGCACTAATTTGTTCGTGGCCTCACTTGCCAAACCCTCGCAACACCCCACCCCTTTTTGTTGCTATCTTGTTTGAAAAGAAATTGGTAGAAAGGTTAGAAACCTACACACAGAGAAAAAAGGGCAAAAGGAAAAGGGAAAGAATTCGTACGATCATCTTTCCTTGTTTCTTCTTCATAACCGTTCTTGCGCATTGCGCAATATTTCCGTTAAAGCAACGCGATAAAGGAAGAGGAAGAAAAGTAGTAGTGGTGGTAGTAGGGGGGTTGGTTTGCTGCTAAATTAGAGAATAAGGGTTTGAGAAGAAAAAATAGAAAAGTTGGAGGAGAAAGTGGAAAAGGAAGAAGAGGAACATTCGTTTTAAAATAAAACTGTTAGAATAAAAATAAAGAAAGAAACAGGAGAGGGTAGGAAGGAAGGAAGGAAATAATTGAAAAAAAACAAATGAACGTTCAATAATAATAATAATAAGAAGAAGGAGAAGGGTGGATATAATCTGAAAGAAATTTAAAAAAAAAAAGAACAAAAAATAATTCGCGACTGAAGCTTACATTTGTAAAAGTTGTGAAGAAAATAAGAGAATATAAAATAAAGTAAGAAGATATAAACGTCGATGAAGTAGAGGGTGGTAGGATTAAATCTGAACCAAACAAACAAAACAAACAAAATTAGAAAAAAATAAATAAATAAAAGAGAATAAAAAGAAGAAGAAAAATATCTTAATTCGCGACTGAGACTGCAATCGAGAAAGTTAACTTTTTTTCCCCAACTGAGACTGTCGTCGTGTTCCATCCATTTAAAACACTTATTAAATAATTAATTAATTAAATAATTAATTACTGCTACATATATATACATATATAAATCTCTGATCAATTTTGAATACACGTGATCTACGTGAGACAAACGTGAGAATATAAATGATGAAAACAAATAAACAATAAAAAAGGAAAAATAAGAAGAAGAAGAAGAAGGAAAAGTAAAAATAAAAGTGGAAGAAGAAGATATTGTTTAAGAGATTATAAAAATTTAAGTCAACGATCCTTTTACATTTTGTATACCAATATTTTATGAGAAACTAAATAATAACATTAAAAAAAAACAAAAAAAAAAGGAATAAATACCGTAAGCGTGAAAATATAATCAAAATAAATGGGAGAAAAATTCTTTCGTCTATCGATTGAAATCGTCGACATCGTACGAGAATAATAATAGTAAAAAAA
>NW_014569568.1:84371-89754 GCF_001313835.1 Polistes canadensis | reverse complement strand
TCATTTTATCTCTGTAATATATATATATATCGGTTTATGCGATATAACCAGTAAAAAAATAATATTCAGTACTCGAGTGAAGAGAGAAACAAACCGAAAAGAAACAAAAAACAAAAAAAAAAAAAGAAAGAAATACTTTAAGATAATACAAAAAAAAACAAACGGATGCGCACATGTTTGATAAATGTTAATAATCATTTGCACAATTAGAAAAAAGCACTGAAGGGAAGAAAGTGAGAAAGAGAGAGAGAGAGAGAGAGAGAGAATAAAAAGAGAGAGTCTAAAAGATTTTAAAAGGAAATAATTCTAAAGAAAGAAACCAAAAAAAAAAAATAAACAAATATATACATATATATCTAAGAACACCAGTTTGAAATTATAATCGACGATAAATCAACCCAATTGTCTTTCAAAATCGTCGAAACATTTGTCAGAAGAAGAAGAATAAGAAGAAGAAAAAAAATTAGAATAAATCGACGTAATAAAATAATCAATCAATCAATCAATCAATAAATAAATAAATAAATAAAAAAAGCAGAAAAGAAGAAGAAGTGATAGGAGTGGGGGTGAGAGGGAGAATTAATAATAATAACAATTTAAAATCGTGAAAAATATTCCGGCAAAATTCAGCTGTTCAAGGAAAAACTGTCCAAGTCCCAGCCTCCGGGATCATCGTCAAGGGAGGAAGAACAGATAGCGCTGAGGTTGGTTAAAGGTCAATTCGACGTGATTGAAGGGAGAACTAGTATTACTACTACTACTACTACTACGACAACAACAACGACGACGACGAATAGGCTACCGCCTCCTGTGATAATAAGAAGGAAGCATATACCATCGTTGAAGTCGAGCAAACAGCAGCAGCAGCAACAGAGCTCGAGTATTTCAGACGAGGGTCCTCAACACGTTGGACCAGATTCCAGCGACACCTCCGAGCAAACTCGAGATCGTCCCAAGCTCCGAGATAAATCTCGAGGAGGAGGAGGAGGAGGGAGAGGAAGAGGGAAAGGAAGAGGAGGTGTCGTTGGAAGTACTACAAGTGGTAGTCGTGGAGGTGGTGTTGGTGGTGGTGGTGGAAGAGAAGAAAGTGGTGGTGGTGGTGGTGGTTGTAAAAGAGAAAAGGAAGAAGAAGAAGAAGAAGAAGAAGAGGAAGAGGAAGAAGAAAAAGAAGGAAGAGTTGTGGATAGACATTTTCCTCGAGAAAACTTGGAACAATTACGAAAGAGAACATTGGTATCAAAATCAGCATCAACCAACGGCAACGTGAGATTGTTCGGTGATAGTAGAACTAATACTAATACTACTAATACTACTTCTACCAGTTCGTCATCGTACGATAAAGACATTCAGAGTTTGTTTAGCCGTCCTAGCGATAGTAGTACGTCCTCTGACATTCGTAAAGAATCATTATCAATTGGTTTTATCAGTGGTGGTGGTGGTGGTATTGGTGTTGGTGTTAGTGGTGATCGTGATAATAGTAACACGACTACGACATTAGGTAGATTAGGTATTTGTAGAATAAGTGATAGCACATCATCGGATCTTCAAGAAGAAAGTGAATTGTCATCTGAAGAAAGGGACGCTTTGATTGAGGGTACTAGAACGAGTTTGAGCGTACGTCGTAATAAAAATACGGGTAATAGGATTGTTAATAGATTCGGTGCTAGGAAAAGAGTATTAGGTGGTAATTCTATGGCTAATTCTCCTAATTCGGTTAAACAACATTATTATCAACAACAACAACGACAACAACGTAAATCATTGGGTACTTGTTCAATATTAAAATCGGCAACCGGTGTTGGGGGTGGTGTCACGGAAATACTTGAAAACGATCGAAACGAATTGAGGGATACTTTTCCTAACGAACAAGGACAACAATCATCATCAATCAACGAATCAACACCAAATACGTTGTCGTTAGGTAGAAAATTATCTTCTTGGACTAAAGAAGGTAAAGATTTGTTGGTAAAGTCTGTTTCATCGGCAAACACGCTAGCCCCAGCAACAATGACTTGCATCAAGTCCCCTAGAGCGATGTCGGAGCATCTCTTGGGGCAATTAGAGGTACCGGTACCACCCACTGTATTGGGTGCACTTCGCGTTAAAGGTGGATCCTTGAAAGAAGCCGAAAGAATTGACAAAATGACAGATGTGCCCCGTCAAAGATGGAGCAGCGTTAGGGTCAAGGGTGGTAGCACCAAAAGTCTATTGTTGGAGAACGGAGGACCTCAGCCACCACCGCTTAAGGGTGCTCTTAGAAAAGAGGTATTATTATACTAATCGAACGCACACAACCAAAATTGACCTATCGAAATTATCAATCAATCATTTTTTTTTGTTTTCCTTTTTCTATATTTCATGATTTAAATTATTTAATATATATAATTAATCAAGGGTAAATTATTTGACTTTAATATCACATTATTTATCGTTAGATTGTATCAATCAACAATCCTAATTAATTATGAATCAAATTAAGATAACTCGTAAGAAGGAAAGTCGTTAGATAAACCCGTTAGATAAGGCTTATTCTCCTACCCATTGGATTTAAACAAAAAAAAAGAGAAAAAAAGAAAATCTATGGCGTTTTCTACGACCTAGCTTTTCTACCAAAAGGTCACATCTCGACCTTTCCTTATCTTAACACGAATAGGTAGAAAAGTTGATTTTACCTATTACATACCAAGGGCTCGTATTATTTGCAATGAATATGTCCTACGGTATAAAGTGGTATAACCTTGTATTCGTTTGAATTTTTATTACACGATCAAGATCTAATTTATATATTTTCTCTCGTTATCATACTTGAAAATTATTTACTACAGGGTGTACTATTAAAAGGCTCGATTATTTTAACCGATGTGCGTCTCGTTTAGATACGATCGATTATTAGAAAACACACACACACCTGTGCATTTCTATACAAGTGTATGTGTGTCGTATAATACACTTTCGTTATTGAGAATAATTATGACGCTTCGTTTGACTGCAGTTATCGTTTTTTTTATGCATCGATAAGTTTCAATGCTCTTTTTTTTTCTTCTTTTTCTTTCTTTCTTTCTAATTTATTTTTATTTTCTTTTTTTTTTTGGTTTATTTTTGTTTCATCGTCAGGGTTTAAAGAACACGTAAATTCGATCAATATTATCATATAGATGAGATACCATAAGGTTGAAGGGTTTTATGATCTCTCTTACGAAAATAGATTTCGAGAATTGCAGGATTTCGTGACTGTACCGATTAAACTGTAGACACCGATGAATGGCATTAGCCTTGAAAGTTTACGTCGCACGATTTAATTCTAAACTTATTTTCGTCGAGGAAACGTTAATGTACTTAAAACCCGAGTAAAAGATTCAACTCTTTTACGATTAACCATAATATAACTTTCTATCTCTCTTTTTCTCTTTTCTTCCCCGTTATCTTTTTTCCTTTCTATTTCTCTTAGGTGTCTCTTTTTAGTTAGTTTTAAGTTAAGATTATTACACTCTTTTTATTGTGGAATGAAAGTTCATTTCAAATTGAACGAATTTATTTGAATTACTAATTTTCTTAACTTTTACCTAATCTCTTTTTGTACGTTTCGTATTTATTGGATTTTTATCCTATAAAATAAAATAAAACAAAAAAAAATCCAATATATATTATAGATTAATAATAATTAATGAAATATTCTATAATTTACTATTAAAATATCTCGACTTATTTTCTATTCGCATATAAAGTAAAATTATTCTATTGAATTATTGATTATTCATATTTTTTCTTCTCCTTAACAAATTTTATAAATGCATATTAATATTAAATTCGAGTTTTATTATTAATAAAATAAACGTCAAATAAAATATGTATTCCTATATTAATCAATCGTCTTATTTCATTTATAAAAATATATTCGATTTAATCTAGGATAAGAGAGATAATTTTAGATTGATCGATTTATTGATTTCTTCTTTTATTTTTTTTTTCCTTTTTTTCTTTCTATACAGTAGTAAAACTAATGAAATATTTGTTAATACTCGAATAGAGAAATTGGTCGATATGTCAGATTGAGTTGAGCAATAACAAAAAGTAAGAAGGTAAGAAAATAAGGTAGAATTGTTTATAAAGAAAACATCATTGATGTTAACTTCGTTTTCCTTTGGCAAATACGAACACGTCCAAGAAACTAAACAAGTATTTCCATCGAGTGTGTACAATTCGTTTATCTCTTTTTCTCTTCCTTTTTTTTCCCTCCCCCATTCTATCTTTCTCACTCTCATCGTCTTTCTGTCTCTCTTTTTTGTACGCCTACTATTTTCAGGCTACCTATATCTACCCATGAAAGATGCATTCTGCCGGTCTACTATCTTTAGTGCAAGCATCGACCTTTGACCCTTTATCGTATATCCTTACCTTTTAATTTTTACCATTTATTTATTTATTTTTTTTTAATTTTTATTTATTCACCATATATATATATTGTATATTAATATAATTGTATTATATATTAATATATATATAATAATACAGTTATATATATTAATATAGTTCGTTCGTTTTTATATTCATTTGTTTATTATAGAAAAAATTGGTAACATATATTACTTGGCAACGTTTAAAAAAAAAAATCATAAATTTCCATCTTTAGTATTCCATCGTAAAAGTGAATTAACGTTTGTCTTGTCACAGAGAAAGATAAAGATAAAGATAAAAAGAGAAAAGGAAGATGAAGGAAGGTAGAAGGGAAGGGGGTAGGGGGCTAGGGGAAAAAGGAAGATATTAAATTTTCTCAACTAGAATTTAATTTGACTAATTTCTAAACGACCGTTCCCTTAAAACACCATAGAGTCGCATTATAAAACATCTATCCCTCTTTGAGAACGTTTCTTTATTGTCGTTAAACTAAACACAATTTAGTGTGATGTGTATAAAGAGGAATGATGTTGTATATAGTTATAAACACGAAGGGATGCATACTTTCTAGGGAAAACAAAGTTTACCGTTTGCCAACTGCTGGACGACAAATTCATCCTCGCTTCTTTTATTTTCTTCGTCTCGTTGTCATATTTTTTTTGTTATCTTATTACATTTGACTTTTTATTCTTTTTTAAAACGTCTACGAATATTATTTTATATTTTCATAGTTGGATACATGAATAATAATAAAAACGTAACACGTGTATGCATTGAATTATTTTATTATTAATTTTAAAGTAATAATTGCATATATATATTTCTTTTTTGTTTTAAATACGTTAAAAGTTGATAGAAAAAATATCTTTGTTCTTCTATTGAAAAATTTGTCGAACGTTATTAAATTTGATATTACTTTTATAAATAAGAAAAATATTATTTTATATTTTTATAGTTGGACACATGAATAATAATAAAAACGTAACAC
>NW_014569568.1:83001-84356 GCF_001313835.1 Polistes canadensis | reverse complement strand
TTAAATATATATATGTCCTGAATGTATTGAGTTTAATTAATGATTTATATTTTGTAAAATTTTATAACACTAATACACACACATATACATACGTACATGTATTCTTATTTGTTATAATTTTAATACATAGACATCATTTTAATTTGAATTTTAGTTTGATTTATAATGGAGATTTATAATGAATTCGAAATCAATATGATACAGGCACTGTTAATTTAGTAATATTTTGTTTCTATAACTTTTTGCACTAATCATAATTGAATCTTGCATGTTAGGTTTTAGGCACACCTTTTTCTAGATAAGAATATGAAAGAATTTAATCCTACGTGCTTTTTAATTCTCTGGAGATCGGGGAAACGTGTTTTGGTAGGTTGTAAATTACTAATGATATTTTTAATGAATAATTAATAATAGAAGAGATGTCACCTAAGCGTGCATGCACGTTGCACATTAAGTGCATACACATATGACAATATATATATATTTTTGTTTATATAATAAATAATTATATTCAAAAGTTCTTAGAGATAATTTTATTCGATCAATTAATGTGTTAAACTTTTTTTTTCTTTTTTTTTTTGATTGTAAATTTACAAGTATGACTAACCTCAATTTAACTTATAACAATTATTAAGATAGAATAATCGATTGAAATAATGATCTAAGAACTTTTGTATTTTTTTTGCTTGCTGCACTAAAATGCATCGTCAATTATAAATAATTTCTAAATTGAAATGTATATATATAATTAGAGTTAGGATATAATTAACTAACACAATAGAAATAACAATTATTTCGATCGATGCCCTACTTGTAATAATTACAGTAGTTATTAGCACAAGTATAGTATGATAAAACACATTGCGTGTGTTTGTTATTTAACAAACCTGGAGGAAATACGAATAATATTAATTTTTGAAAAAAGAAACAAAAAAGAAATTCAATTTCTCTCAAAATGGGGACAAATTATCGAACGGTACGAATTGTCGTTGAAAAACCGCACGTTCCAATCAAAATTACTAATTGGGTCTCTCATTTGCAAGTATATAAATCACATACAAAAGATGATCCAAAATAAATTGATATTAACGAATGAAATTTTATAATAATTGTATTTTACTTTTTATTACATACAGGATGGAAATGGTGTCATCCTTTTCCAAAAATAAAAATAAAATTGATACGAAAGAAAAATGAAACAAAAAAATGGGTCTGTTAATAAATTTAATTAAGATATGAATTTTTTTATTTATTTATTAGATATATTATTTTTTTATTTATTTATTAGATATATTATTTTACGATACTTGGAACAATAATGAGAATTATAAAAATAATAATTTGGAAATATTTCT
>NW_014569568.1:71861-81825 GCF_001313835.1 Polistes canadensis | reverse complement strand
AAAAATATATTTTAAAAGAAATGATATAATCAATTTGTTTAATAAATTTCAAATATAATTTATACTAACAATACGTAAAAGGTTGATTACGAAACAATAAAAGATAATAAACGGAAACATGTGTATCTCGTGTGTGATTGGATGAAATCGTATAAATATAATAGAGAAAAGAAAGGGGACGTACGAAGTTATAGCGAATGAGATGGTATTAAAGAAAAGTAGGATGGAATAGGGTTAGGGGGAGAAAAGGTAGGGGAAGGTAATAGAGACCAGAGATTATAATCTAGACACAGGGATTAGAGTAGGGATATTGGGATTTACAAAGCCATCAGCAAACAGCCTGCTGACTAAAGCAGTAGACTGATATTAGAAGTGAAGTGTGTTTGTTGGGTTTCCAAGGATTTCATTGTCATTTATATTACCTGTCCTATTTCTGTCTTTGACGTTTATTATTTTTCAATCATTAATCCTCTTATTGGTCAACTAATATCATCGTGTTCGGTATATAACATTCCAGAGAATATATATTTTTCAATTTAATTTATTTTTATAAAATCATTGGAAATATAATATTTATATCTCAATCGAGTCTAACTCAATGTTAGATTATTAATTTGTAAAAAAAAAAAAACATAATTACAATTATATCTCTTAAACATTTAGGATGAATCAAAAGTTCGTCATCGGCAGTGTTTTTCTTTTTCTAAATTAAGGTGCACACCTAGTGTGAAATTTTGAAATAATTGATTGTTTTTTTTTGCATATTTTGATAGCCTATATTTTTAAAAATAACATACTGAAATTTCAAATAAATATCTCAAATATTTATTTTTGAAAATTTTATTTTTGAACGCGTTTTTCTCAAAACTACATTTTTCAAATTGGCTGCAGTTGTAACTCGAAGCAGAATCATCCGATCGATTTGATTTTTTTTTTGTTTATTTCGTATATGTTTCTTTGTACAATGACCTAAAAGTTTTTCGATTGTATAAAAAATGTAATTTTGATAAAATCATCAAAATTTTCAGCAAAATTCAATTTTTTTTTTGTAAAAGTCTGCCATTTTGTTAAATTTCAAATTTTTTTTCACAATTTTAGGTCATTGTATAGGCAACACCTCCTAGATTAACAGTATTTTTTTTTTTATTTCATCAACTGTGAAGACTGGAATCACTGCAGCCGTTTAGGCCCTTTTTTTAGCGACTTGAGAGATAACTCGCTAAAAATTACCTTTTTTCATTTGAAAATTTGAATGAATATTCATTAATTATGTATAAATATATCCTCTAAATTATAAAATACTTCATGCATTAGTTTTCTTTAAAAAAAATTCCCAAAAATCACTTTTTTTTTAGACGGTCACACTACTAGGTGTGCCCCTTAACATTTCCAAACAAAAATTTGACAAAAACGTATAATTTCAAACTAAAATTTCAATACAATAAATTCAACGAACCCTCTTTTGTGGTTCACCCTTAAATGTTAAATAAAACATTACGAATCTGTGTATGTGCATGAGTGAGTGGGATGTCTCCCATCATTCTTTTCCTGGTAAAAACAGAAACGAGTGTAGAAGGAAATTCATGATAAGTAACAGAACATAAGTTACTCTTAGCACGTAGTGGGGGCAAATGTTTTTCGAACGCATCATCAGGCCTCCTCTTACTTGTTAGCTTGTTAGCTTACTTGCTTGCTTGCTTCCTTGGTTGGTTGGTTGGTTGGTTAGTTGGTTGGTTGGTATTTTGCTTGGTGCTGGTTTACAGCGACTCTTCGAGGCTGTTAACTGAAACAGGCCTCCTCCTATCCTGTTTAGTTTTACCGCTGGTTACCGAGCGTACGGTCACGGAACATTCGAAAGAAACTCACCGCTGTATAATGGTACTATACACGTGTGCGTATTTCTGATTATACGTACGTGTTGATCTCTCTCTCTCTATATATATATATATATATGTGTGTATGTGTGGAAAGTGAAGGAAAGAGAAAGGAGGAGCTTAAAACCTCAAAGTACGAAATTAGATCGACTACGTGAAATCCGTTGGAATTTCGTCTTGGTCCACATTAGCAATTCAACGACAGAGTTCTAATTCTTAATCTTATACGGGTTTAATTTAAGGGAAAACGGGCCTTAATTTTTTGTTGCTTTTACCCCCGTCCACTCCCCTTTTTTTTATTTCTTTTTTTGTTTTTTTTTTTTGGTATTTTTAGGCTCCTTTTTTTTCTTTTTTTTTTTGGGTTTCTTTCTTTTCGATCGAAAGTTGAATCGATTTGATTTGATTTAAATATTCGTCGAATGAGTTGCCTTTTTTTCTTCTTTTTTTTCTTTTACCCCTTCTGTTCGAAACAATGGTGGTGCATACCAGATAAGGAAGACGAACAACGTGGTCAAGTTTTTTTTATTTTTTTGTCCACCTCGAGAACGAAATTATTATTATTAAACTTTTTGATTTGTTTTTGTGTGGCAAATATTTTCTTTTCTAATACGTGAATTATTATAGTGTTGTGTTGTGTAAGTCGATTGGAATGATCGATGATTGATCGATCTGTGCGTGTGCTTTTTTTTTTTTTTAGTTGCTCGCGTCGAATAAAATTCGATCGATTCGTCGTGGATTTCAATTGAATACGAAAATTAAATAAAAACACAAAGCTACGTTTTTATATTTTTATATTGAATTGTTTATATTAATATCAATATTTATGGGGATTTTTATTATTTAAAAAAAAACGAAACGAAACGAAACGAGGATAAAAAAAAACGATCGAGAAGTTGTTTAATGAATTGTTTAAAAAAAAAAATAAAACAATATATTAACGAAATATTAATTATTTATTGTATGAATATAAAAATAATGTTATAAATCTCTAGAATCGAATGAAAAAGAAAGGAAGTTCATTGGTACGTTACTTCCGGGCAAATGTCTAAGGTTTCTTCGAAGAAATTGAAAGTTTACGATGTTACGAGTAAAAGAAGAAGGTCATAAACCTAAAGACAAAACAGGTGGTTCTCCAATACATTTACTAGTGTTCGTGTTTTAGCACGAGCACGACTGAGAATGACTTTAGCATTTTTCGTGACAATGCCGGCAACCATGATACGATCTTATTTCTCCAAAGGGAAGAAGCAAAAGTTTGGTTCGACATTGTCAACGGTAATATCATTTTCCTTTTTTTTATTTATACTATATATTAATTACTTTTATATAAATTATAAGGAACCAAATTATATTATTATTAATTTATTACTTTGGAATCACGTGTATATTTAACGATTGAAATATTATTTAACATCTGGTGTATTGAAAATTATATTACACAATAAACTAGAAATAATTATTATATAATATAATAATATATCACAAAAATTTTTTATTTTTTACAGTTTCTAATCATATTTTATACGCTCTCAATATTTTATATTTTACCAAGTTAATTATGACACGTAAAAAAATAATAAACAACATATAATGTATCATTCTAATTCAATAAAATAAACTTAAAAAATACATAATATATTAATTATAAAATAAACTTAAAAAAATACATAATATATTAATTATAAAATAAACCTAAAAAATACATAATATATTAATTATAAAATAAATTTAAAAAATACATAATATATATTAATTATAAAAATACACAAAAACACATATATTACACGTGGGAAAAATAAAATAAGAAACTTATACGAGATAAAAATAAAATGAACAAATTTGTAATAGACAAAAAAGTAATTTCAAAATCAACAGTCTACTAAAAAACTCTACCAACTTACCATTAACATTATATTTAACATTACTCAACCCTTACACACATCCATATATTCTAATAACATCAGTTTAATATGTTATACAATATATAATACTAGAAATCCTTTTAATAGTGAAATCATACACGTCGATGTGGTTTCAAAGTTTAGAAATCATTATTTGTTCGATATTTATGACGTAACGAGGACAACCAGACGAGCTTTCTGCTTCAATCTATCTCTCTTTCTCTCTCTCTTCCTGTTTTTATCACAAACACACATATACAGGCAGATAGACAGACACAAGGGAGTAGTATGTCATTTCGGCGGAAGCTTTCTCGCTATTAAAACGGATTATACATCATTGAAACCGATGAAACGAACAAATATGTATACTGTTGACGTGACCTACATTCGAAAATCACACGCGTTGTGTTGGGATAGAAATTAAATTGCTGGAATATATAAAAAGAATATATACATATGTATGTAGGGATTGAGGGATTGGAAGGGCAAGAAAAGAAAGGGAAGGGAATGAAATTCGTTGGTTGGTTGGTTGGTTGGTTGATCTTAGTATGTCGCGTTGTATTTAAGTAAAGATAGAAAATGTGAGATAGAGTGTATGTGAGTATATATGTGTGTGTGTGTGTGTTCGTTTCTTTTTCGTGTAAAAAAGAAAGAAATGAAAAAAGATTTAAAAAGTTCAAACGACCTCGAGATACTATAAATGATGACGAGGACGAAATATTCCAAGGTAATGTGTCTTTTTCTTTTTTTTTTTGTTTTTGTTTTTTATTTTTTATACCTCTACTTTTCGTGTATTTCTTTTTTATTTTTTATTCTTCATTTTTCTTTTTTCTTTCTTTTCATTTTCTTCAATAATAAAATTCTAATAAAAAAGAAGAAGCTAGAAATTTGTAATAATTTGTAAAAACTAACAATTTGTAAAGCAATATTCCCCCTTTGGCAGAGGTTCGGATAAGAAGATCGGAGAATTTTTATTGTGAAAAATAATGGGAAACACGTGTGTGTGTGAATGCTAATTAAAATTTTCTACGTTAGTTATTTTTAATTAGATTTGACAAAATACAAATATTCCAATTTGTCGAGCGAATGAAAAAGTCATGAAACAAAAAAACGAAAAGTATTATTCAATTATTTATAATAAATTTAATTGTTAAAATATAAATTTATGATCAAAATCGAATGAAAATTGGAATTAAATTTTATTTAAAACGTTCACAATATCGAATATGTATTAATATATTAGATTATTAATTTGATTAAAATTTAAAAACGAATCAAAATTGTTATTCAAATTTGAATTAAACTAAAATACGAATTAAAAACAAGTAAGAACAAAAACATATTAGAAATATATTCGAATATAATATAATATTTCAAAATAATGCAAAAATGAAAAAATGATTATTAAATCGATGAAAGAGCCCTGTTCTAGGATTTGAATTTAGATCGAGCAAGAAGAAAAAAAAAGAAAAGTAAATAAATATTTCTATAAAAGAAAAGATCACCACAGTCTTGTTTTTCTCTTACGTTTGGCAAAGTTTCCGGAATCAAACGATTCATCGATTGTTGTTTTCTCTCGATGCTCGCGAATATTTTTGGACTTTCTTCAAATTCTATAATAAAAAAAAAGAAAAAGAAAAACCTTTTTCTACCCCGATCGTATATCAAACATTAATCTCAATAAATGTGCGACTGACTCGTTTCATTTCGTTTGAAACTTTTATACCTCGTTCCAACCAATTTGCCAAGAAAACATTCTTATCGAATGGTTTTATTTTTTTATTCTTAAGACATAAGGGTTCAATCGATTGATTCAACCCTTCTCCTTAAAACCAAAAATAACAACAGTTATCTTTCCAAATGGATTTTACGATCCCATTGTTCCCATTCTAAATGTGTCTCCTTCTTTTAGATTTTTATTAAACGATCTCTTTGCCGATAAATGAATTTCAATCTTATCGAAATCTCTTATTTATGTATTTCCAATTTTTATTTAACAATAAAACAAAAACCAATTCTCCATAATAAAATCAACGAATTCCAATCACTTAATATAAATTTGATAAAATGATATAATAAATATAAATTACGAATCAAAATATTTTTACCACACTTTCCTATAAAAAAGTAAAACAATTGTGGTGTCATATATATATATATAAATAAAAAATAAAACACAAAACCCTTACGTGTAGGAACAATTTTCTAAACACGAAAACACATAATAATTGAATAATAATCAAATTTCTAATGATTAATATACACACACACGTACGCGAAAATAATCAATGATTTATAACACAAAGAAATAAGGGTTGCAGTTATGTGTTTGGGTGTTACAAAAAATAGAAAAAAAGAAAAAATCAAAAGAAACGAAAAAGCTAAGGATGAATAAGAACAAATTGAAGATACTTGAAGAGGCTCGTTTTCGTGCTCGTTAAAGTCATCCCCCTCCTCTCCCCCACCCCTCACTATCTCATATTCTAAAGCATGGAAATATACACGACGTGTTAGGGTTGCATAAATCAGTATTTGGTTTTGCTTAGATGAAGTAGGGATTAGAGGTTCTATCCTTGGTTATAAGATAAAAATAAAAGAAAAAGAAAGAATAACCTTCGTTAATTCAGATTTTTTTGTTGGTAAACCCCCTTCGTTAGTGTAACGAACGATCACTTCACGTTCTTCGAATTTGTGGGGTTGGTTGAGGGGAGAAATGGAAGGGAGAGGTCATTGGAACGAGGTTGTGAGGTCACGAGCTCGGGCCAGAGTCAGGATTTTTCCTCACCTGGTGGTACTACCATACCATATCAGGTGTATGTTATGAATAAAACATGCGAAGAATTAGATTAGCATTTTTGTTAGGTTCAAATTATCGAACCACAACGTTCATCAATCTGTTCATTTAATATTACTGATGATGTTGTTGTTGTTGTTGTTGGTATAATAATAGAGATAGGTAATTATAGTATGTATCAATTAATAAATAATTAATTGGATTATTATTTGCATAAATATTGTTTTAGAAAAATCGATAATAACTAATCAAGATAGGAAATTTTACATTGTATATTGTTACAGGAAATTTCTTAACGATTACGATCAAAATATATTATTAATCATTTGCAAATAGTTTTCTTTTTTCTTTTTTGCAGACGAAATTTAGTAAATATGTAAATAAGTAAATTATATTAAATACAATAGATAGATAGAGAGAGAGAGAGTGAGAGAGACATCCATCATTTAAAAAATAGCATCTTTCTTTTTTCCCCCGATAATGTTGATTCAACGGACAGTTAGCAAAGAGTGTTGTTACAATAGTAGTAGTAGTAATACCATCAGCAACAGTATATGTGTGTTTAACAAAAAGATAGATCGAGTGAGATAATAAGAAATCGATCGAAGAAGCTAAGGAAGAATCCAACCAACCATCCAACCAACCAACCAACACAACTACACCTACCGACTGAGTTATTAGTTCAGATTAGATGCTTGCCGAGCACGAAATCCTTCAGTGTTGTTATTGGTCTAGGCGAGGAGGTCGCAAGGCAACCAAAGGTCTATTAGCCTAATAGGGCTAACCCTTCTTTTACTTTACTATACTTCTACAAATATATTCACATCGAAATGTGTATTGTAAACTAGGGGTGTGGACGAACAACACAGGGGTTGGTTGTGTCCTATTATAACAACACACACAACCATATACTTAACACATACGCAACATGCATAACATGCACATTCACATTCACATGCACATTCACATGCACAACATGCACATGCACATGCACAACATGCACATGCACATGCACAACATGCACATGCACATGCACAACATGCACATGCACATGCACATGCACATGCACATGCACTTGCACTTGCACATGCACATGCACTTGCACATGCACATGCACACTGCACATGCACTTGCACATGCACTTGCATATGTACACTGCACATGCACATGCACTTGCACTTGCATATGTACACTGCACATGCACATGCACTTGCACATGCAATTGCACATGCACATGCACTTGCACATGCACATGCACATATTATTCTTCAATAAGTTTACGCGTGGACGCAAACAAGAGACACATACAACATTTTCAATACACTTCTTCTTCTTTTTCCTGTTCTTCTTCTTCTTCTTCTTCTTCTTCTTGTTCCCCTCTTCCTTCTTCTTCGTCATCCTCCTCTCACATCCTCCTTCTACTTCCCTTCGCACCAATCGAACAACACCAGCTCTTCTCCCCTTTCGCGGCCTGCATTGCATCAGTGTGAAGCCAGCGCTCGTGCAGGACTCTTCGTCCTTTATAAAACGCGTATTATATTTCCTTCTTAGTTTATACTAGTGTCAACAACATTTTTGAGCTTCCTTTCTTCTTTACTTTTTCTATCCTCTATCGAGGAACTACCATCCCTTCTTTTTTTTCGTTCAATCGATAATGTTTCTTTAACTTTTTTTTTGATTATTTTTTATTGTTAATTATTAATCTTTATTAAAAATTTTATCGAACGTGTATAGTTTATAATATTTTGTCTCTTTCTTTCCCGTTATAAACGAATTATTTATTTATTTATTTATTATTATTATATTTTCTTTTATAAGTTGAAATTGTTTTTACTCTCTTATGTAATATATATATAATCATAATTATATTTGTATTTGTTAATATTATTTAAATATCGTTGACCTGTTTCTTTTTAACATTTTTATTTTCTCTCTCTTTCCCTTCCCATCTTTCTTCATCATTTTATTCCGTCTCCCATACAAGGGTGAATTTATTTTAATACGTTTATATATTATATACAAAGTAACAACACCTTTGATTATCCAATAAAAATATCTACTCTCGATAATCAACCTGATTGGATCGTAGTTTAATTTTCTTTTTTTTCCTCTTCTTTCATTTCTAAAAATATTACCTAACCGATTCGATCAAATATTTCGTATTAATTATGTATTGTGTATTATGCGTGTTTATGTGTTTGTGTATCTAACATGATCGATGATACTAAAAAGTGATATAGGTTTTTCGATTTACGATGACAAATTAAAAATTGAACAAAATACGAATTGATAAAAATTAATAAAACAAAATAAAACATAAAAATCTATGTGAATAACAACGACGACGAGGGGAAACAACAAAATATTATTTTAATGATTATTAATTGATGGTGTTATTGTGTCAAAGTTGAAAGAATCTATGTTTCTTAAATGGCAGAGAGTCCAATTAGCAACTCGAAACGTTTTTGTGCTAGACAGGTCAGCGAATAATTTTCTACATAAATTAATATAATACGTATTAATAATAACGTGAAAAGATTTATATTATTTTAATCTTGATGGTAAAAAAAAAACGTGTTTTGTTTTTCAAATGCAATTATAAAACCCCATATAATTAAATTTTTCTTTGCAATCCAATTAATACGAACGCGAGAGTTTAACAAACAAATTACATTATTTATTTTCTTTTTTTTTGTTAACGTAAAGTAACCATAAAATATTGTAATAAAATGATTTTTTTCTTTTTATGAAGAAAAAGGGGTGTGGTTTTATTGATAAATTTTTCCTTATTTATTCTGATCGAAATAATATATATGAAAATTCTAAAAACTTTTGTAATAATTTGAAAGATTAGCAGAGAAAAAAAAAGAAAAATATTCTTTAATGCAAGTAATTAATTATAATAATGACTTTTTCTAACTACCCTATTATCTAGATACATTAAATGCGTATTATCGTAAATGTAAAATATTACGTTCTGGTAGTATTCGCAGGACGAAAAAGTAATGAAGAAAAAAAAAAACGTTTTATATAAACATAATATATATATATATATCCGATAATATGACCTTATTTTAAAGTTACAACACGTTTTATGGATAAAACTTAACCAGATCGTATCACCTGATCAGCTTGACGTGAATTTATTCTAATGTTACTTATGAGTCTACGTGTGTGTGTGCGTGTGTCAAATTTATTATTTATTAAAAAGAAAAAAGAAAAAAAAAACAAACCCCCATCAACGATATCAAAGGATCGCAATCAAGAAAGATATAATCAAATCACCAATTATACACACGTGTTCCCATGTATTAATTTGTAATATAATTATAATACAAAAAATTGTATACAATTATATTAATATATATAAGGGAATAATAATGGGTGGGGCGGGG
>NW_014569568.1:68377-69496 GCF_001313835.1 Polistes canadensis | reverse complement strand
TTTTTTTTTTTTTTTTTTTTTTTTCTTTTTTTTTCTACACCCACCCCCCATCTTCTAATCTTCTAATCTTCTACGTATCTTCTCGGGGTTTGCCTTTTTTCTTTGGTATTTTTTTTTTTTTTCCTAATACAACTTTAAAACAAAAAAAATCCATTCGTTATTCTTTACATTAGGGTGAAACGAAATGGTTCGTGCGTTTGTTTGTTGCGTTGTAAACTGCTACTCCATAACGGATTGTTTTTTTTTTTTTTTTTTGTAAAAATTTACTTCAAATTAATTTAAAAGTAAATATTAATAATTAAAAAAAAAAAGAAGCCACACGAACTTTTTCAATTCGCTCTAATAATATTACTTCATCGAATAATTTATTGTTTGCAAATTTAATGATATCGTAAAATATTGAACAATAATTAGAACTCGAATGATAGATAATATTTTAATGAAATTATTCATCGTTACAAACAAACACATATGTATAAATATATATATGTATATATATATGTATATACATATATATTTAATTTTGATAAATGTGAAAAGGAAGAAAGAGAGGAGAGGAAGAGGAAGATGAGGAGGAAGAAGAAAGAAAGAAAGAGAGAGAAAGAGAGAGAAAGAGAGAGAGAGAGAGAGAGAGTGAGAGAGAGAGAGGGAGAGAGAAAGAAAAAACAAAATGTTTTATAAATAATTTGATAAAAGAAAAAAAAGCGATCTCTCTCGGGATCGAAATAATCGACTTGAAGTTCTATAGAATGTCGGTGTTAGCTCGTAAATACGAATTAGGATGATATGCCGAGCCCAAGTTAAGTGTCCATAGGTGTGTCTTTTTCCGGACTGGTGCTTAGTTCGTTTTTTTCCTCCCTCCAACCACCCTCCTTCTCTTCCCCCTCTATTTTTCGACGTTTTTCTCGGTGTTTGTTGAATGATTTTATTTCTTTTTTATTTTTATTATTATTTTTATTTTTATTTTATTTTTATTTTATTTTAATTTATTTTATTTTATGTTCGTTTATAATTTATGCCCATAATTATGAAAGTGGTCTTATGTAAGTCATATATTTCTATTTAAAGGATTACACACACATTTGAACGTTAAAAATGATTTTGTTTGATTTTATTTGA
>NW_014569568.1:62886-68009 GCF_001313835.1 Polistes canadensis | reverse complement strand
TTTTTTTTTTTTTTAATTTTTACCTGTTAGACCACTTTCATAATTATGGGCAAAATTCATCTTTCATTTCCATTTCTGATTTCAACGATTTATTTTCTTTTCCTTTGGTTTTGTTTTTTTCTTACCCTCCCTCTTTGCGTTAACCTAATTTATCCTTCATTGTTAGTTGGTTTTTTCTTGTTTTTCTTGAACACCTATCTTAGACCTCACCCCAGACTTCTAACTCCTATAATTTTCAAGGATATTATTTCGTAATTTGAGTTTCCTTATTACCTTATTATTTTCCTTTTTTGTTCGACCAGTTTGTTTGTTTGTTCGTTCGTTCGTTCGTTTGTTTGTAAGTTTGTTCGTAAGTATGTTTGTTTGGTTTGTTTTTTGTAATAATTCATTCGTCGGGATAAAACAAATCGCGCAAATATTTTGTGACAAATTTAAAAGTCAAAAAATGAAATCAAAAATTAATAATTAGATGAGATCCCCATTTCTTAGATTTTCCATTCTATTTTTCTCGTCAATGTTTCGAATTCGTTTATTATAATATAAATTAAAAAAAAAAAAAAATAAACAGGAAAGAAAAAATATCGCGAAATGTCGGGGGTGAAAAAGTAATGCAAATTATTGTAATAAAAATATCAAACAATGTGTGGAAACGATGAGTCGTCGATTGAAAAACATGCTTCTTGAAAAACAATGTTTTTTTATTTTTTTTTTTTAATTTTTACTAATCGAAGATGCAATACAACGTGCAGTTCCGAACTTTAAAATAGAAATTAAAAAAGAAAAAAAAGGAAAAGAATAAAAATCGAAATAAACGTCCTTTTTATTATTATTATTATTATTATTATTTGTTTTATATATTTTTTCTTCTTCTTCTTCTTCTTCTTATTATTATTATTATAATTATTATTTTTCTTTTTGTGTAATTTTTTCTTTTCCGTTTGATTCGTTTTTTTTTTTTATATTATATTCGAAAACGCATGTACCTGTGTTCACGTGTATGCATACACTTTTAATATTTAAATGTGTAAGTAAGTCTCTAGTCTCTTTTCGCTGTGAAAAATTATTGCTCATTATTGTTTAAAAAAAAAAAAAAAATTGTTAGACACTACGTCGTCGTCGTCGTCGTCGTCGTCGTCGTTTTTTTTTTTTCGTCATCGTCGTTTTTTTTTTTCATCGTCGTCGTCGTCGTCGTCGTCTTCGTCGTTGTAATTCAATTATCCTACATTTTTTTTTTTTATTTATATAAATAATCTATAAGAATAATTTTAATTATAATAACATCAATATTATAAATAATTTGTTTCTAGTATTCTAATACTACTACTACTACTACTACTATACAACTATTCTTCTATTTCTCTTTCGTATTTTGTTATTTTTTAATCAATTTAAAATTCATTTTTATTATTATTATTATTATTATTATTATTATTATATTATGGTCTCATCTTTTTCACCCTTCAATCAATCCTTTTTTATTTCCCTTTCGTGACGCGATTTAAACGAACGTTTTTTTCGTATTCTCGTTGTTTTTATATATATATTGTTTATTTTTTATATTTTTTATTTTTTCTATTTATGTACTATACTTATTTGGTATATTACATGACGGGTGACTCGAGAAAAAACGGTTGACAATTCGCGAAACAATAGCGTTCGGTATTTTGTGTTTTTTTTTTCTTTTTCAATTTATTTCTTTTATTTTATTAATTCGTTATCGTTATTTTCTATTGTTCTTTTATTTTTTCGTTGTTAATAAAATTTTGCCGAATAACAATGCGCGATTTTGCAAGAATGAAGAGAAAAAAAAAATAAAACGAAATATTAAATTAATTGCAACGATAAAAATGGGACGAATTTAATATTTTTAATTAATAATTATCTCTCTCTCTCTCTCTCTCTCTTTTTTTTTTAATTTTATTTATTAATTATTATTTTGTTCTTTCTGCCCTCTTTCTTCTTCTTCTTTTTCTTCTTCTTCTTCTTCTTCTTCTTCTACTTCCTCTTCTTCATTTTCTTATAGAGATATAAAAAAAAAACATGAAATAAAAAAAGAAATAATAAATAAAAAAAAAAAATAAAGTTAACTTAAAAAGTTTGCCATAATAAAAGTTAACGAATTTTAACATCAGTTTAACGTTTTCGTAGCTCGGCTTGGACAAGGACGAGGTTAGTTGACACACAAAATACACACACACAAATAAAAAAAAAAAAAAAAATCATTTTTTTTTTTAATACGCTGTGACGAGTTTGTACGAATTATAACTTTTGCCAAGAGTTCGATTTGTACGTTCGTTTTCTTTTATTTATATACAAATAAATATATTATATATNTACTTCACGTACGATACACCACCACAGTGATTATTATAATATAATCTAAAAAAAAAAAAAAAAAAAAAAAGAAAAAAAGAAAAAAACACTAGTTTTAAATATTTTATATATATATATAAATATATAATTATCTAATATACTTCACGTACGATACACCACCACAGTGATTATTATAATATAATCTAAAAAAAAAAAAGAACAAAAATCATCACCGCAGCCGTATGTCTTATCTATCACTATTTTTATCTTTCTTCCTCATACATACATACATACATACTTACATACATACATACAACCATATATATATATATATATATTCAGATAATTTTTCATCGCTTTAAATTAACATACAAGATGTTTTGTAATACCTGGGATCAATTTTAGAAATGTACAATGTATAACAAAAATTAATGAAACAAATTCGTATACACAAACTATTTTATCTAATAGAATAAATAGTTAAATAAAATAGTTAATAAAAAAATTGCTTATAATAAAACACTATCATCGATTTGTATCTAATTAATTGTAAACTCGTAGTGTGTATCACGCGTTTAAAGGTTCTTCTTTTTTTTATAATTGTTTTCGAATCGTTTAACTTGTTGAAAAATCAAAATTTAATTACTCGCGACAAATGGAAAATGATGAAGTTTTTTTTAAGAAGAAAATTAAATAGATTGAAAGTTAACTATTCGAGTAAATTTAATTAATCGAATGTGTGATAACAATTAGAACGAGAAATATGTCTGCGAAATAATGTGTATTTTAAAAAAACAAAACCAAAAAATACAAACCGAAGATCTTTCGTATTTTTGTGATAATATTATTATTATTGTTATTTTCTTTTTTGGAATTTTCTCTGTTCATTTCTGAAATTGTTCTAACATTATTATGAAAGATTTTGTATGAACACAAATATTGTACACGCGCGCGGGCACGAATTAAATCACAAATCAATCACACACACACACACATATACACACATACACACTAAATTTTATTTCAAATATTACTTACGTATATTATACTTCCCGAATGTGATTTCGCACTATATTTCCATTTATATATGTATATTTACAAAATTATAATATTTATTTCTCTAATTTATTTTTTTGTACAAATAATAATTTGTCCCTAATTTTTTTTTTGTACAAATTCTTAGACTTATAAAATTAATAATAATTCATATACACATATATATATATATATATATATATATATATATATATATATATTTTTATGAGAAACAATAGTGAACGAATAAAAGTGAATTTATATCAAATATAGGAACACTGCAACCCCAATTCCCTCACCCCCACCCCCCACGACCCCTTTTCATTTTTTAATCTGTAGAAAGCTTTGAATAGAAATATATAATTTGCTTTATTTAACGTTTCAATTTTTTTTTCACATAGTATCTCGAATATCGGAGAAATATTTAAAAAAACGATCAATTTCGTATAAAGAAATACGATGGAATATTTTTTTACTTTCGTTTATTTTTTTTTTTTTTTCTTATTCCACGTTTATACAGTAATTACAATCTTTCTTTGTTTCTTTCTTCCGTAATACTGGAAGAACGATTTCAATGAACACAACAACGGGGAGAAAATATTACGAGTCCTCGTATTCGATGCGTGTCACAACATCGTGGGTCACGTTTCCTCTAATTTTAAAAAAAAAAAAACAAAGAAAAAATAAAGGAAAAGAGATGGAGAAAAAAAAATGATGGAAGAGAAAATTAACGTGGCGTAGTTTTAAAACGTTGACTGTGATTAAATACTTTGCTATATATTATAAAAGATGTTTTTTAAAAAATGACTATCTCGCGAATTTGTTGGAAAGTTATTTTGCAACAACAACTAAAAAAAAAAAAAAGAAAGAAAAGAAATTGATCTCGTATACGTTATTATTAACTATTTTTTATTGTTTTACTTTTACAAATTTTCTTATGCAAATTGATCGTTTACTAAAAAGATTTATTTATTATGTTTGTTAATTTTTTTTAAATAATTTTCATAAGAAATATACATATATAAATATATATATGCATGCATATATTATTATACTTTAATTATATTATTATATCACATTTTATATAATATATATATTAATCGATTGTAAATAATTTTGCAATTAAATATTGACGATATTTATAGTACCACAGTCGCGGAGGTATTGCATAAAATAAATTTCAATTGCATCTTGTTCGTATTTATAATTCATTTCCTCTGCACCTTCACCCCCGCCACCCCTGCCACCCCTCGACCTTTTCATACTTTTCCGTAGAAAAATAATCTTAACACTTTTCTTTTTTCGTTCTTTTATATTTCGTTTCTTTTTTCTTTTTTTTGTTTTTGTTTTTAATTATTTTTTCCTATCTTGCGTATAATTCTAAATCTCACACACGCACATTGCATATTATTTATTGCTGATTTTTGTTTTTTTTTTTTCTTATTTATATAATGAAGAAAAAAAAACAAACAAAATGATTACGTTGCAATATTAGAAAATTCGGCGCTATTTTAGAATTATTATTGAACTTATTATCGAGATATTCTTAAGCTTTCGCAAATATATTTCTAATACTATTAAGCACACACGAATATTGTTTATCATTTTTTTTTCTTTTCTTTTCTTTTTTTCTATTATAAACATATGTATGTATGTGTGTTAAAAAAATACTTTTTAATCATTTGCCAATAGGGGGTTGCAGAGTTTATCGCAAAATTTCTTTACGAGCGTTTCGATACATAAATCCATAATTTTTAAAAAAAATTATTTTTATA
>NW_014569568.1:59945-62707 GCF_001313835.1 Polistes canadensis | reverse complement strand
TATGTTCTTTTTATTATTAATAATATTATTAATATTATTATTATATTAAACAAACGAAATGCTCGTAATTAAGAAATAATATTAGGATTGTTTCTCTCTCCCTTTTTCTCTCTCTCTCTCTTTCTCTCTATCTTTCTCTTTTTTTTTATTTTTCTTATACTTTCATTTTTGAAACTTGCCCGGTGCGAAACGTGCACAGAGGTATATAAAAAAATAAGAAAAAATAGTTTACGCGTACACCCGCACACGAAATACACACACACACACACAGAGACACAGACACAGAAGAAAACGCAGAAGGGTCAAATTAGCGAAACACAAATCATCTAATAGGAAAAATTAAACAACGGGATTTTGAAACTATCGTACGTAAGCTTTTGCCGTCTTTTTTCTATCTGAAATCTTTCTTTTAATTTCTTCTTTTTTTTATTTATTTGTTTTTCTTCTTCTCTCTCTCTCTTTCTCTCTCTCTCTCTCTCTCTTTTTTTCTTTCTATATATATTTCTATCTTCTCTATCATGACCTACTGGTCATTCCTATTTTTTATTATTTTTATCGAGCTTTATTTCGTTCGTAACAATTCTTTCACTTTGTTTTATTCTTTTTCTTTGTCGCTTTTATTGCAAGCTGTACAGGAAATAGAAAAAAAAAAAAAAAATGAACAGAAAAAAAGAAAGTTTCGAAAATCTGATCTAATATCTCTTATTTCAATATATATAATAATACTTACGGATTTTTTATTCACATCCTGAGATATAATACCAATCCCGTTCTTAATCCTTCGATCTACTTTTACACGTTTCTCTAATTATGCTGACGTACTACATTGTGGCATTATTTAAATATATATATATATTTATATATATATATATTAGTAGTTCTCTACAATTTTATTAAAAAAAAGTGTAATTAAAATTAATCGTTTAAATTCGTAAAAAAAGAAAACAAAAAAGAAACAAATATTGAAATTTTCTAATTAATATAAGTATAACAAAAAATACATTTTCTTATAATCAAACAATTGATTTTATATTTCTATGAAGAAAAAAAGAAATAATAAATGAAAAATAAAATGCAATCATCAAAAAATGTTTTTTATTTTCTTTTTTTCAAAAAACGTAAAAGTTAATAATCATTCGTATCAGAGAGAACTACTTGTATAAATATTATATAAATATATATATATATATATAAAATCGTAGCATGTGTGATATAATGTGGAATGCGAATAAAACGCGCGTAATTTATTTACGAAATTTATATATATACATACTTGATTTTGTTTTTTTCTGTTTTCTTTTTTATTTGAATTTTTTTTTTCCATTATTTCAATCAATTAGTGTGCTTTCGTTTTTGTTTTGATATGATTTGTTCTAACATCGATTCAATAAATTTTTTGTCTTGTTATAACACCAAGCGAATGAAATTTGAGCACGCGTTATCAAATGATAAACACTGCCTACATTTAAAAAATACATTGAAAAATAATACATTGTGTATTTTGTATGATACACTATTATAAAAATTGTTTGTTGTATGACTTTTTGTGTCGCTTGAACGTTGCCTGCATCATCTTTCCTATATAATTCTGCCATGTTGTATATTATATATATAAACAATATTTGTATATCTGCTGCTGTTTTTTCTTCTATGTATATGTTAAACAAATATATTATTGCATGCGTTGTAAATGGGTAACGTTGTTACTTATTAAGATGGATCATTTAAAAACAATTTTTGTTTTTTATTTTCTTCTTTTTATTCTCGAATTTATACACACGAATACTTTGTGTGTATATATACACATGCGCGTTGTTCAAAAATTAATTTATTATATTCGAAACGAGAATAAAACAATCGTCACGTGACTCTCATTACAAATCTTACGATTGAACATTTTTTTAATTATATTAATATACAGGATGTTTCATAAATATTTGGAATTCTCGTTTTAAGTACGGACAGATGTATCATTTTGTATTTATTTTTTTTTTTAACAAATCCTAAAGTTCGTTTCTAAAATCTTGCACATATTAAAAAAAAAGAACACCTTGTATTTGTTAATTAATAGGAAGAAATTCGGTTCAAAAGAAATATTGTACAATTATCGATTGATTATACGATGAAATTTATATTGTTAGAAATATCGAATCATTGTCAATATCATATTAATAAGGTATACGTATTATTATTATTATTATTATTATTATTATTATTATTATTATTATTATTATTATTATTTGAATAATTTCAAATTTGTAATTGAATCTGTTCGATTGGAATTCGCTCCCTAGGAGTGTTGTTTTCGAACTAATATAACAGGTAAGAAATACAAGAGGATTGCATGTGTAATTAGACCTCTTATTAATTTGTTTTATTTATTCTATTAATGTTGATAGTGTTAATAAAACCAAAAAAAAAAAACAAAAAGATAACAATTCGCTCGATATTATTCGATATAATATGTTTCAATCTTATATCGAAACGAAAAAATTGTTGATTAACGTAAATAATAATTAATTAATTATCGTAAAATTCGTGCACGGTAAAATATTGATTATGGAGAGAGAAAAAAAAAAATGAAAACGAACCTCTGACATTTATTGATGTACTTTTCTATACCACGATTGGTACTTTGATATGAATGTAAAAAAAAAAAAAAAAAAAAAAAAACTGAAATGAAACGAAATGAAAGAAAAAGTAGAAATGAAAAGATTACCCTAGTTTTCTTTTTTTCTTTCTTTTGAATCATCAATAATTCG
>NW_014569568.1:56340-58560 GCF_001313835.1 Polistes canadensis | reverse complement strand
AATTCGAATTTTTTCTCACCCCCCAAAAATTCGAAAAAATTATCGTATTACATGATACATACATGAGATACATAAAGGATGATTAGAAGATATTATAATAATAATAATAATAATAATAATAATAATAAATCAACGTTACGTCCTAATATTATAATTGGATTTTAATCCTATATATATATATATCGTCTTATATTTCTTTATTAAATCATTTATTCGTGTTTTCTCTCTCTCTCTCTTTTTTTTTTTCTCTTTTTTTTTCCCCCTTATTTTTTTCTCCCTCTTCCTGGTTTTTTTTTTTCTTTTCAGAGTCGTTATATCACAGCATTGTATTTCACATTCAGCAGCTTAACGTCCGTCGGTTTTGGTAACGTTGCACCCAACACGGATACCGAAAAAATATTTACTATTATCGTTATGCTGATAGGATGTAAGTTTATCATTATATTTACATTTACTTTCTTCTATCTTCTATCTTCTACTTCTTATTTTTCTTATATTTAATTCTTTCGTTACCAACAACTCACACACACACACACACACACATATATATATATATATAAGGGGGAAGGTGGGAATCGTTAACATCCTTTTGTTTCGATCGATTCGTATAAAGGTCGTAAGAATATGCCGAGTGAATGTTTTTCTATGGAAAAAAAAAGAAAAAAAAAAAACAACTTACAAAGCCAACGTGTAACGAAAGTATTAAATATTATTATTTATTCAGCTATGTATATATATATATATATATATATATAACCGATCGAACGTCGGTTTGATCTCGTTTATTTTTATTCTATTTGTTTTTTGTTCTTTTTTTTTTTTTTTTTTTTTTCTAGCACTAATGTATGCCAGTATATTTGGTAACGTATCAGCAATAATTCAAAGATTATACAGCGGTACTGCGAGATATCATACGCAAATGTTAAGGGTACGAGAATTCATAAGATTCCATCAAATACCAAACCCACTTAGGCAACGTTTGGAAGAATATTTTCAGCATGCGTGGACTTATACAAACGGGATCGATATGAACAGCGTTCTCAAAGGATTCCCCGAGTGCCTTCAGGCTGACATTTGTCTTCATCTCAATAGAAATTTGTTAAACAATTGTAGAGCCTTCGAGGGAGCTAGTCCAGGTTGTTTGAGGTAATTCAACATATTTATTATTTTTTTCATTATTATTATTATTATTATTATTATTATTATTGTATATATAATCGAGAAAAATAAAATTATTTATATATTAATAATAAATAAGTATCGTAGTTTTGTTTGAGTGTTCAAATATAACGAATTTTATATGTATAATGTTTTGAATATTAAAAAGATGTATGCCTGCTTAAATAAAAAACAAACGCTGAATTTTAGAAATTAAGTTGCTGAAAAAGTCCCAATAAAGGGACGAAAATTAAGTTCTAGTTTTTTTTGAATGTCCAATTTCCCTACGATACTTATTTATTAATAATTTTATTTTTGGACGCGAGAGATATAATTTATTTATAATTATTGTTTTTGTTTTTCTTTTAAACACGCAGAGCTTTATCATTAAAATTTAAAACGACACATGCACCACCCGGGGACACTTTGGTACATCGTGGAGACGTATTAACGTCATTATATTTTATATCACGCGGAAGTATTGAAATATTGAAGGACGATATAGTAATGGCAATATTAGGAAAGGACGATATATTCGGTGAAAATCCATGTATCTATCCGACAGTCGGGAAATCATCGTGCAACGTTCGTGCATTGACATATTGCGATCTTCACAAGATACACAGGGACGATTTGCTCGACGTATTGGCACTTTATCCCGAATTTTCTAATCACTTCAGTCAAAATTTAGAAATAACATTCAATATGCGTGATGTAAGTTAACGATTTTGTCATTTTTATATTGTTATATGTATTATATATATGGCCTATTTATTTTTAAAGTGGTGTTTAAGTCCATTTTTTATTGTTTTAACTAAAATTAAAAAAAATATAAAATTTAAAAATATAAATAATATATAAAAATATAATATATAATGTAATATATATGAGTTTCAAAGGGAAAATTGAAGACAGTTAATAAATTTTGATGAACAAATTTATTTGATCTTGTTGAACGTTTCGTCCCTTACTGGGGACTTCCTCAGCAACTCGATCACCTAGTTCACGCGTCAATACATATTATTTTAGAGTCATACATTATAATAAATTAATTAATCCTAA
>NW_014569568.1:53295-54819 GCF_001313835.1 Polistes canadensis | reverse complement strand
TTGAGAAAATTACAAGTTTGCATATTAGTTAATTAAAAAATATTCATTAATTATATCAAATTTGACAATGTTTCTATTAATTTATCGATATGTAATTAGATTGTATATATTACTTTTAAACTAATTTAAATAAAATAATGTATAATTACAGGGGGTGGGGGGCTGTAAAAATGAACTTACACCACTTTCAAAATAAATGCTCCATATATTGTTATGTGATGAAGGATTATATAATTTGTTATAAAAAAAATAAAAAATAAAATAATAATAATAATAATTAATTTCTTAACGATAGGAAGAACAAGCAGGTGTTGATCCAATGTCAGCAAGGTTTCCTGTAAGTACTCCAACAGACGTCGAAGTTGACGCCAGGAGATTTGCCTTCCGTCCACCAAGATACCGTCGAGGACCTGGAGGAGGTCCTGGCACCAATCTTATACCTACAGGTCGACAAGATTCCTTGCAAGACGAACAAGAAGACTAGTAATTATCTATTTTTTAACATTTTTCTTTTATTTTCTTTTCTTTTTATCCTCTCTCTAGTTTTCATTATTTTTTTTATAGTAAAAGCCTAGACACGTCACCCTCTCGCAATCCTAAATCTTATCAAGGGGTTTTTGTTTTTTTTAATTATTAATAATATAATAATAATAATAAATTAGAATATATTATACTGAATTGTGGCAATTAAGTTCTCGACGATTTATTTTTTTCAATTTTAACAAATACATTTAATGACATATATATATAATATATAACAAATTATTGTTTATAATCTATATATATAATCAGGTTTTTATTGCACAACTTACAAAGTTTTTTACAATGTCTTATCATTATTTCACTTATAATTATCTCACATTTTGGATTTATTCTTAACACACCCCTCGTCTACCACTAATTATCACCAATCTTAAAATTATATTATCTAAAAATTATAACTATCCAAATCTCAATTGTTTATAATCTATTTTAAAGTAAAATTATTATATAAATAAAAAATAATAACTTTCTCTCCTAATACTTTTTATTAATTTCTTGAAAAAGTTTGAACAAACAAACAAAAATGAAAGTGGCGTGTGTTCTAGGCTATAACAAAATACTTTTCTTTAAATAATAATTATATTAACAAATGATATATAAATAAATTATTTTTTTGCAGCGATAAGAGTAGTGGTCACGGTATACTTGAATTTAGTACCGACAAAGCTGGTCAAGATGTGACACCGTTAAATTTGGAATTCGATGAACCGAAGCAAAGAAGTTCTACTTTGAATTCCATTACCGGTGAGATGATAAAACGTTTGTTCATTGATTATTTTCTCAAGAAATCTTTTATAATTCTTCAGAATTATATATATCGAGACCTTATACAACAATTTTCGTGCCTGTCTTTTTTATTAATGTTTGAGGAATGTGGTTTTCTGCTGCACGACAATATAGATTGGGTCGCCCCCTCACCCCACCCACCCCACCGTTTAGATCGATACGGAAATATTTTTTTTTTTCGTTAGATCTCATTAC